>NC_034179.2:35565776-35855776 GCF_002021735.2 Oncorhynchus kisutch
CCACACTGCCTACTATACGCACAACAAATTCGATCTGGACCACCCACCAGCGGCAGGTTGTCCAAATGTAGAAAGCTGGCAATCAATTCAATATCCATCCCCCACAATAGAACAACACAACCGCTATTCACCCCTCGCCGAGATGAGAATATTTGAAGGAGGTGGCAGGCTTGTAAACTACATAGTTGACTCGTTAATCAGCGAAATGAAAATCAACCTGCGTCTAATTGAAAGCAATTAGCTAGTGGCACAATAAAGAAAGGCAAAGTAAAGACATTCCTGATATTCTAGTTAACCAATTGATTACGCTGGATAGTTAGATGGCACATGTAACACAAAATTGTTAGGTAACGTAAGAATGCATAATTCAGTTAGTTAGAATATAATGTAAAAGGTAAACAGTTTAGCCTCATTGTATAGCCATCTTACAGTCCATTCAATTATGATTGACATATCATCAACATTAGTTAACTGACATAATGCGGGCTAGTTGACACATTCAATAGTGAAAACTGAAGTCTCTCGTTATGCCAAAACCTTAAATTCAGAGTTATTTGAACAAAGGAGAGGCTTTTAATCAAATGTATTGCTATTGCAATTAGCATGCTAACTGCTGGCTATTGATAACTCGCAGCTAGCTAACGTTAACTAATGAAACACAGAGCTAGCGGATTGATAGCTAATGTTAGAATGACTCCTTTGTTGCCGTCTCGGCTTTGCACACATTTATGACAAGTAATTACCTTCCAATGATGAATGAAATCTCATATTAGATAGAAATACTTACTCTCCATGTACCTCCTCGAAAGGCATTGCTTAAAAAATCATCATGGTTTACAAATTCAAAAACAGATTTTTTGCTGTTGGACTGCTGCTGTCTGCGGCAGCAACTTCCGGCGCATGCGCAACTTTCTCAGCACCCAGCCAAGTCAATATGGTGTAATTGCAGACCACAATTGTGGGCGTTTCTTGATATGAGTGTTCCCTGATATCAGGAAACGCCCATTGACACCTGCCATTGGTCAGTTCCGGTGTTATGAGTAACCGGAAGGTTGCAAGTTCAAACCCCTGAGTTGACAAGGTACACATCTGTCGTTCTGCCCCTGAACAGGCAGTTAACCCACTGTTCCTAGGCCGTCATTGAAAATAAGAATTTGTTCTTAACTGACTTGCCTAGTTAAATAAAGATAAAAAATAAATAAAAAAGGTGCCAGGTTAGGATAATTAACGTATAAGAGGTTAGGTGAATTTTGTTTACATAGCTAGCGGATTAGGATAACTAAGGTGCCAGGTTAGGATAATTAACGTGCCAGGTTAGGATAATTAACGTAACAGGTTAGGTGAATTAGCCATGGCAGATTAGGAGACTGAGGTTAAGTTTAGGAAAAGGGTGGGGGTTAGGCCAAATATTATGGATATACTGACAAGATACATGTCTCTCCGCCCTAACAATGGGAGTCTTTGTCCCCAAAGCGGTCCCGCCGAGTTGGACCTTTCTTTTCCTGTTCCTCTTTGGTTAGACTAAGCTACAATCGATGACATATATAAAACACTGGCTTGCTGAGGCTATGTATTGGCCATTGAGAACTTTTAAGCCCCGGTCGGCCATATTGGAACTCCTTAGTAGGAGCAGTCCTCCATAGGAATGAATGTAATTCTACAGTATTTCAATTAAATGTTTAAAGGAAAACATTACATGTATTTAAGTCCTTTTTTGTAGTGGGGACAGCAACATTTGTACTCTAAAAAAAATACTATGAGAAAAAAAAATGTGAGCATACTAATGTGCATACAATGTGCATATAATTATATAAGCTCACATAATATAATTTCAAAGTATGCATTAAGGTGTCTGTATTAGAATATACATGTCAAAAAACTGAATGTAGATATTAATAAATGCATTTCTATAGCTTCCAATAGTACCAAGATGGCTATGCGGTGGCTTCAATACAATGCCTCCTGTCAATCATCCAAGATTTATACACATCATTAGCTACAATACCTCGGTTGTCAAAAACTGTTGTCACCGCGAAAAAAATGGCCACTGACTAATGGCGAGCATCAATGGGTGTAACTTAATATCAAGAAACGCCTATATCAGTAAACACCCCTAATTGCGATCTGCAATTACACCCTTCTCAGCCAAGTCAGTCTTCTAGCTGGAAGTTTTTCCCAGGCACTGATCTAAGATCAGTTAGGTTTATATTCCAAATAATGGATTAAGGTTTTGATAGGGTTAGGTTTAGTTGGTTCTAGAACTGTGATTAGGGACATCTTCTACCTGAAACAAGTCCTAAGAAAAGAACAGGAGAAATGTCATAATCTATTTAATAAACGTATGCTTGTGTTATGAAATGTAATGCTCTACTTAACATTTCCAGAAAATGTTATTAGGTCAACTATTGATATCATTCATTATTGTGCCAACAATAACGATGTGGAACATGATCATATTGATGGCAATATTCAATGCATAACATCTTGGTAAATAGGCCTACATAATATATGACTGAGCAAAAGTTTAATAATCCAAATCATTTTATATAGACTAGATTACAATTCATTGCTTATTACAGTAATCCAAATAATTTGTATGTACACAGAATCCAGTGTTCAAGTCTTTCACCCACCTTAGTCAATAGAGTCATATGGTTTGTGATTTGATGAAGAATTCAATTGTGCAGTCTGAATTCTCTAATCAAAGGTTTGGACACCTACTCAATCAAGATTTTTCTTTATTTTTACTATTTTCTACATTGTAGAGTAATAGTGAAGACATCAAAACTACGAAATAACACATATGGAATCATGTGGTAACCAAAAAACTGTTAAACATATTTTATATTTGAGATTCTTCAAAGTACTCACCCTTTTTATTTTTTAAATATTTTTTTTACCCCTTTTTTTCTCCCCAATTTTGTGGTATCCAATTGGTAGTAGTTACAGTCTTGTCTCATCGCTGCAACTCCCATAGGGACTCGGGAGAGGCGAATGTCGAGAGCCATGCGTCCTCCGAAACACAACCAAACCAAGCCGCACTGCTTCTTGACACAATGCCCATCCAACCCGGAAGCCAGCCGCACCAATGTGTCGGAGGAAACACCGTACACCTGGCGACCTGGTCAGCGTGCATTGCACCCGGCCTGCCACAGGAGTCGCTAGTGCGCGATGAGACAAGGATATCCCTGCCGGCCAAACCCTCCCTAACCCGGACGACGCTGGGCCAATTGTGCGCTGGTAAAAGACCAAGTCCAAATTATGGCAGGAACAGCTCAAATAAACAAAGAGAAACGACAGTCCATCATTACTTTAAGACATGAAGGTCAGTCAATATGGAACATCTCAAGACCTTTGAACATTTCTTCAAGTGCAGTCGCAAAAACCATCAAGAGCTATGATGAAACTGGCTCTCATGAGGTCTGCCACAGGAAAGGAAGACCCAGAGTTACCTCTGCTGCAGTGGATAAGTTCATTATATTTAACTGCACCTCAGATTGCAGCCAAAATAAATTATTCACGGAGTTCAAGTAACAGACACAGCTCAAAATCAAGTGTTCAGAGGAGACTGCGTGAATCAGGCCTCCATGTTCAAATTGCTGCAAAGAAACCACTACTAAAGGACACCAATAATAAGAAGAGACTTGCATGGGCCAAGAAACTTGAGCAATGGACATTAGACCGGTGGAAACCTGTCCTATGGTCTGATGAGTCCAAATTAGCCATTTTTAATTCCAACTGTTATGTCTTTGTGAGACGCAGAGTAGGTGAATGGATGATCTCAGCATGTGTGGTTCCCCCTGTGAAGCATGGAGGAGGTGTGATGGTGTGGGGGTGCTTTGCTGGTGAAACTGTCTGTGACTTATTTAGAATTCAAGGCACACTTAACCAGCATGGCTACCACAGCATTCTGCAGCGATACGCCATCCCATCTGGTTTGCGCTTTAGTGGGATTATAATTTGTTTTTCAACAGGACAATGACCCAACACACCTCCAGGCTATGTAAGGGCTATTTGACCAAGAAGGAGAGTGATGGTGCTGCATCAGATGACCTGGCCTCCACAATCCCCTGACCTCAACCAAATTGAGATGGTTTGGGATGAGGTTTGGGCAGAGTGAAGGAAAAGCAGCCAACAAGTGCTCAGCATATGTGGGAACTCATTCAAGACTGTTGGAAATCATTCCTCATGAAGCTGGTTGAGTGAATGCCAAGAGTGTGCAATGAAGTCATCAAGGCAAAGGGTGGCTACTTTGAAGAATCTAAAATATATTTTGATTTGTTTCACACTTTTTTTGTTCCTACATGATTCCATATGTGTTATTTCATAGTTTTGATGTCTTCAGTATTATTCTACAATGTAGAAAATAGTAAAAATAAAGAAAAACCTTTGAATGAGTAGGTGTGTCCAAACTTTTGACTGGTACTGTATATCTGAAACAAATAAATTACCCCTTACATCCACCCACCTGCCTGCTGCACCCCCATTATTGACACCATTTTGAAGCTTGGAGAAAATGGCATACATTGAGAGAATGTATCATTCCATTGTATAGTATATACCATCATGCCTGCCATCATGTCTGTTGAGAGGCAGGTAATGATACATTTGTGATATAGGAATTATTATCTTTCCGCTGGGGGAAAGACAACAACAAAACAAGTTACATAGGCAACATTTTTAAAATATTGAATGGTGATTTGAATCAGCAATACTTCTTTACCATAAATTATAATAATTAGCAAGTATATGATATAATTGATTGTATGTGTCTATTTAGGATCCATATAGATTCTATGAGACATGGAAATGCCTTGGTTATCATCCAGACCAGACTATTACAATGCCCCAAGCCAAATCCTGCCTAGCCTGCAAGCCTTACTACATCCACACACCACCTCCATCAAGTGAGAAGGGCCCAGGGGGGAGAGCTCTGTCTGAAAGCCCAATCACAGTGGCGTCAGCTGGGGAGTGAGAAGTAGCAGCACAGCAGTGGGCACCATCAGGCCATAGTAAAGTTAATGACGCAGAATGGTGTCTTTTCTCCTGCCCCAGAAGAATGTCAATACAGGATGTTTAAGAACGCTGTACCTAATTACGCTTTTTAAATTCACAGCCGACATGATTGATGATTTTTGAAAGGGGAGCATTATCGATCCACCTCACAGACAAGTCCTATTGATTGCAAGTCTAGATTGACTATTACTTTTTTCTTTAGGCCGTCATTGTAACTAAGAATTTGATCTTAACTGACTTGATTAGTTAAATAAAGGTTAAATAAAAACTTTTAAAAAATCAGAGCATCTACAGTATGTGACCTGGTGGGTGTTTTTTTCAGTGGCTAAATCATTACTTTAAAAGTATTTTGATGAAGGCCTTTATAGAGGATGTGGCAGTTGCAGCTGCTGTGTTGTGTTACTGACTGCAATCATCTGTAATGGATTGGTGAATGCGCGGTTGCATTGGCAGCTCCCTACCTGCCTTCTCCTACAGCTCCCTCTTGACATGCTCATGTCGCAAGCTTATTTTATCATCAACTTTGTTATTCCTCACCAGCAGCAAGGTTGACAGCATCACTCTAGCACCTGCCTGTTACTTCACATCTAATGCTAGTCTGACTGCTATAGGAGATTCTGGGTAAATTTGATGTGACATAAGTTACTTTCCGCCTGGAGTCAACATAGGAGGAATGGAATTCCCTGTATGTTTTGGGGAAGGTTCCAGGCTCCATTGTCAATGACAATTAAGAAACATTACTGCTATCAAACATTACAGATGCAAGATAGAGAATTTGAATGAATTGGAAAATGAACCAGAACAGAAAATAGATAATCAAGGACAATAACCACCCAAGCCACTGCTTGTTCACCCCGTTATCATCCAGAAGGCAAGGTGAGTACAGGTGCATCAAAGCTGGGACTGAGAGACTGAAAAACAGCTTCTATCTCAAGGCCATCAGACTGTTAAATTATGTTAAATAGCCACCACTAGCACATTAGAGGTTAATGTCTCTAATGGAACACTAGTCACTTTAATAATGTTCACATATTTTGCATTACTCATCTCATATGTATATACTTTATTCTATCCCTATTCTACTGTATCTAAGTCTATGCCACTTTGACATTGCTCGCTCAATATGTATATATTCTTAATTCCATTCCTTTATTTTAGATTTGTGTGTATTGTTGTGAAATTGTTAGAATTACTGTTAGATATTACTGCACTGTTAGAGCTAGAAACACAAGCATTTTTGCTACACCCACAATAACATCTGCTAAACACGTGTATGTGACAAATAACATTTGATTTGATTTGATCTTCTATGACATTATTCCAAGTGCACTTTAAATGGCAACATGGGCTCTACAATTGATAATTAAATTGTTTGCAGGCACAGTCATTTTGTTATTTTTGGAGGGAGCCCTTTCCCTTTGTGTAAATGTTTTGCAGGCACATTCATTTTGTTATTTTTGGAGAGAGCCCTTTCCCTTTTTGAAGGCCAAAGTTAATGCAGTCATAGAAAGAACTCTGATGGCCATGTGAGGAAAGCCCTGAGGGAGCAATGGCCTTGAATGAATGTGTGGCTGTGCGTGCATGTATGCGTGTGTGCGTGTTTGAAAGCGAGAGAGAGAGAGAGAGAGAGAGAGAGCTCAGTTCAAACATACTGATCCTCAAATATCCTTTAGTTTCTAGTTCCATTAAAAGTATATTCTATAGTGAGTGTCTGCTAAAGGCTCTATTTTTGCTGCTCCCTCTTTTTCGGCAGAGCTTTCAGTTAAATGATGACAGATTGTGAGCTACCTGATATCCTTCATCATTCTTCCCAGTGGAGGTGTTTGTTCCGCCCTGAGTGGGTCCTGGAGGACTAACAAGCAGCCGGCATGTTTAAAGGACTATGGAGAAACATCTGCTATCTCTTGCTTTACTTGCGATGAGAATGAAAACAACATAATAAAATAGAACAAATCAATCTATCAACTACAAATACACTCCCCTATTCTCAAATTAACCTCAGTGCAGATTTTTGGATGATCAAATCCCCTTTTTGTCAATTTCTTGTGGTAAATTGAGTTTGCAAGAAAGGAATTTCACTGTACTAATGCATGTGACATTAAAAACTTGAAATTAGCAAGCAGGGCCATTTTGGCAGCTTTGCTGCATATTCCCCAGGATAACGCATTGCTTTAAGTCCTAAAGCCCAGGGTGTTTCGACTACAGTGTTTTTCCAAACTGTGGTGCATGTGGGCACCCCCAGGGGTAAACAAGTCAGCTGGAAGGTGTACATACATAGCCCACTTGGACTGACAATCTGCAATGGCAGACTTGTCTGTTGCTATATTTTTCATGTATATTATCAAGCCATTTTTATCAGTTTGATGATCCATAGGCCTATATTATCATTAAACGTTTAAGTTAATTTACTTTCAGTTTATTATTATTTTACCAGAGTTAATTAGCAGAGAGATTGCTATTGTGGCCAATTGCAATGGCTCAGTAGATACATGATTTATCATGGATGTAATGTGGTCCTTCTCTATGTTATGTGGTTTTCTATATTGTGTTCCAAAACTGCTTTAACCATTTTCGATTGGGGTTGAGAGCATTTGATAGATGGCCTCAGAAGCCAAGCAAGAAAGATCACTGGCGTTTCTTCCTCTTGTTCGCTAGGGGGCAGTAAAGCCAATGCTCGCCACAATCACCAAGCAGACACTCTTCCAAGACAAAACCACTCTTTGGTTTGTCCATCATGGCTGCGCCCCTAGTTCAATGTGAAAGTAAGCGATCATGCTGCCATGAAGTAACCTTGCGCTACGTTTAGAGTCACCGAAGTATGTTGGAATTTCAGCGATAGCTCGGCCAGATAAGTTTATATCATAAATGGCTTTCCGTGTGAGCATCTCGATTTTCGGGAAATCTTTACGTGTTCCGAGAGTTGCTAACGTGTCTGCGCCACTGGAAAATGCGTCACCGTTTCTCAGAACGGGTCAGTCATCTACCTTATCTGCTAAACTAGATTTAATATCTCAAAATAATAAGCGATGATGCAAATGTAATAGCCTTTCCCCTATCCAGAAATATACTTAATTTTGTCCGAAACAAATGTCTTATTATATTTTCTTGTCAGGCATGACAGCCATACCTTATAGTTGGCTGACTAGCTAATCAGATATAGTCAGCCAACCTTAGTTATTTCATTTTGAAGAAATTGATCTATTGATGTCAGGTTACATACATGTAATTCAGCTATAATTAATTTGGAAAAAAAGTCAGATTCGTGCGTCATTGTAAACTAACGTTAGGCATAACAGTTGCATAAATTACCTGGCAAGTCTACGCAGTGATGGTGATAATCTCGATGTCTCTGTTGCTTTGGTTTAGGATGGGCTGCCCGTCGTCCAGGGACCAATAATGGACACGGTTTTCGCTTCACTCCTGCCTGTTTTATTACATCGGATGCGTTTTTGAGCAGACTGGAGAAAGGCAAAGCGGCGGAGACAGATGACACTCTTTATCACTATCCAGCCTCAGTTCTGCCCGACAGCGGTAATCACAACTGCTGCCTCTGAAAATTAAAGAGTTGGTTACCTCCGGGTTTAGGGCATCGCAGTACAGTTTCGCATTATCGAAATGCTGCGCACTGAATGAATGTCTAAGAATATTATATATATATATATATGCCCTTGTATTCTGTAGATCTGTATTATGTATTTCATATTTTACTCTTACATCTGATCAAGTCAACCCCTAAACTCTTGTTTCAGCTGAACAATTATCATTGCTTGTGAAGGATCCAGATCAACCAGAGAACTCAAAGGTTTTAAGAGTGGCCATCATTGGTGCCCCAAATGCTGGGAAGTCCACACTGTCCAACCAACTGCTTGGCAGAAAGGTACTTTACTTTATTGTAATGGCCAGTTTCTTCACTTTAAGTTGTACACATATGCATCATGAGTCACTCTTAAGTCAGTCAGGAGTGTATTTCCATGAACACCAGTTTCTCTGAACATGATCATAGGTGTTTGCTGTTTCCAAGAAAGTGCACACCACACGGTCCCGTGCCCTTGGCGTTCTCACAGAAGACGACACACAAATTGTGAGAATCAGCTCACAGACCATTCATTTAGAATAGCAGCAATTTGACAAGTGTTTGTTTGTTTTTCAGGGCAGTCTTACATTATGTACAGTATCTGCCCAATATACAAACTTTAGATGTATTAGATAACCAAACTTGTACATGCTTACTTATACATTGTCTCTCTAGATTTTACTGGACACTCCTGGACTCACTACACCTACAAAAGTCAAGAGGTGATTTGTTACACATGTTTCATAACTGTGGTATTATAGTGATAAAATGAAATAGGTGAATTTCCAACGGTGCTATTTATCTTCTCCACAGGCACCAGCTGGAGAAGTCTCTCCTCGAGGATCCTTGGAATACAGTCAAGGAAGCTAGTCTTGGTACTGTGTGACTCTTCACTTTTTGCAACTTTTCGGGCACTCAGATGATTGGCCATAACTCGCCCATTGCTTTAAAGCCAGTCTAGTCTATGCTTTTTAAACAGTATGTTGTCCCATACATTTTCACAATTCATTTGAAATAAATAATTTTGTGGGCAAATGTCGATGCACTGCATTGATTTTTCATGTATATAGGATTATGTGTGAGTGTCACTGGCCTATGCCATCATGTTAATGTCCTCTTCTTGTTGTTATTGCTTCAGTGGTGGTAATGGTAGATGTGTCAGACAAGTGGGCCTGCAACAAGCTAGACTTTGAGGTCCTGAAATGCCTGACCCAATACCCAGATATCCCAGCAGTCCTAGTTCTCAATAAGGTACAACTTATTTATCACATGCATGCAAACCTCATCCTCTCCATGGCCTTGTCAATAATAACTGATCATATGTGCTGAGGTGAGATCATGGTTGTCATATGATATTATGCATTATTATGATGTAATAAATTAGGAACTGTCTACTACATGAATTGGCACATGAACTGTGTAATGTGTATGGCACAGGTTGACATGCTGAAGAGCAAGAGCAGGTTGTTGGAGATCACAGCAGATCTGACATGTGGAGTGGTGAACGGCCGGAAGCTGCAGGTCCGCAGGGTGATCAAGCCACCCTGGGCTGAGAGGAGGACAGATAGGGAGGCTAGGACATCAGGGTCTGGAGATGAGGACAAGCCGGGTGGTGATGTGGCTCATGGTGAGGGCAGTGAGGCCCAGTCAGGGCTGAGTAAGGAGCAGCTTAGGGCTCTGAAGACCCAACAGGGCTGGGCTCACTTCAAGGACGTCTTCATGCTCTCTGCTGTGGATGGAGAGGATGTGGAGACACTGAAGGTAATGTTAGCATATGGTGATATAGGGACTTATGAAGCAATGTATCTAATACTAAGTTGACAAGTACATTCAATGTAGAATTATTTGAGTTATTTGAAAGCCATATACATCAACATAGCTACAATTGATGTCCAACACTTAACTAACAATTAACAATTGCTGTTGACATCTGTCTGTCTGCTCTACAGAGATACCTAGTAGTGGGGGCAAAGCCTGGGTCTTGGCAATACCACAGTGATGTCCTGACAGATCAGACTCCTGAGGAGATCTGCACCAACACTGTCAGAGAGAAGCTTCTGGAATATCTGCCCAAAGAAGTCCCTTACACAATGACGCAGGTGACTCGTCATTACAGACACACACAGCCATATGCCGATATAGTGCGTGTGCATGTGTCAACCATTTTAACTGTCAAGCACTATCTCCCATCCCAGCTTGAGATGTATTGTAGGGCCAGTGTCCAATCACAATTATTTTTGACTCTTTAGTCCCTAATATCTATCTGTATGCCAGATATAGATATAGCACATATAGAGAAATACTCATGGTAGTACTACTTTTGAAATTATATTAACTTTTTATTTCTCGCAATTGCAGGCCATTGACTTGTGGCACGACAGGGAGAATGGAGAGCTGGATATAGCAGTAAAACTGTATGTGAAGAAAGAAAGTCACATGGTAAGTGTGCTGCATTTCTCAGTACTATTTTCAATGTAGATTTCGATATGTCCCCTGTTGTGAAACATGTCAAGGAGCACCACTACCAGCCTAACTACATTACTAATGAACACGTGAGAAGCCATCAGTGGAAGGAGATAAAGACGAGGAGAAAAGCTGCTGGAACTTTCTTGTAGACGGAGCAAGGCTCCACGCTCTATGGTTTGGCCCTTCACATAGACCTGTCAATGTGTCGATAGATAGTTCATCTGAACCGTCTCTTTGACTTATTTTCCTCCTCCCTTAAAATCACATCCCCATTGTGAGTCTACAGCTTGATTCTACGGGATATCTCTATCAGGGTTGGGGTCAATTCCACTTCAATTTAGTAAATTCCGGAAGTAAATTGAAATTGCACATTTCAATTCCGAGAAATTAGGAAAATTGGAATTTCAGTTTACTTTCTGAGTTAAAATGGAGTTCAGGCCAACTGATCTGTGTCCCGTCACACCCATCTCCACCTAATGTTGGAGATATGAAGCTGCTCTACCATATGTTCTCATACTGATAGTTCCATGTGTAGATAAACTGTGTCCTCAGACTCATGAGTTTCAAGTCACGATGCCCGGAGTCTTCTTTAGCCTGTAATACCTTGTAAATATCTGAGCACTCCTTTTTAAACCATACATTTTTAATGGCAGACAGACAGGATGGATGTGAGCCTACATCTGCGTTGGTGCAGCAGTGCTCAAAGTGATTCAAACCTGACCCCTGCACCAGACTGCTCTCTAGGTTTTTATTCAGCTAAGGGAATGGTGACAAAGTTGAAAATCATTGATTTCCTGTATATTTAGTTGTTAGGACCTAGTGATTATTACAGTATACATTCTTCATATCTGCTGTGGTAACTGTGGCCCTCTTGTGGACTTAAAACATTGACATATTGAAATGCATGCTCATATTATTATACTGTATTTCCTCTGTCCTTCATTTCTCCTGATGACAGAAAATGGTGATTGGCCAGGCTGGTCAGATGGTTGCCAGGATAGCCAGAGAGGCTGGAGACGACCTGAGCACAGTGTTCCTCAGGGAGGTCAAGCTGAGGCTCTCTGTGAAGGTGAAGAACTGACGAGGATTATGATGAACTGAGTGTTATGATCATCTGGGGGACAGTTTTATGGTGGCCTTGTGAATAGGAAATGAACACTGTTGGACTCACTATTTTCAAGGAAAGATCTGACTGGTTTCTACTTCTTGACTATCAAATCAACGTTTATTTGTCACATGCACCGAGTACAACTGGTGTAGACCTTACAGTGAAATGCTTACTTACAGGCTCTAACCAATAGTGCAAAAAAGGTATTAGGGGAACAATAGGTAAGTAAAGAAATAAAACAACAGTGAAAAATAACAGTAGCGAGGCTATATACAGACACCGGTTAGTCAGGCTGATTGAGGTAGTATATACATGTAGATATGGTTCAAGTGACTATGCATATATGATGAACAGAGAGTAGCAGTAGCGTAAAAGAGGGGTTGGTGGGTAGTGGGACACAATGCTGATAGCCCGGTTAGCCAATGTGCGGGAGCACTGGTTGGTTGGGCCAATTGAGGTAGTATGTACATGAATGTATAATGCATATATGATAAACAGAGAGTAGCAGAGGGGGGCACACAATGCAAATAGTCCGGGTAGCCATTTGATTACCTGTTCAGGAGTCTTATGGCTTGGGGGTAAAAACTGTTGAGAAGCCTTTTTGTCCTAGACCTGGCACTCCGGTACCACTTGCCATGCGGTAGTAGAGAGAACAGTCTATGATTGGGGTGGCTGGGGTCTTTGACAATTTTTAGGGCCTTCCTCTGACACCGCCTGGTGTAGAGGTCCTGGATGGCAGGCTACTTAGCCCCAGTGATGTACTGGGCCGTACGCAATTGTCGTACCAGGCAGTGATCCAACCATGCTCTCGATGTTGCAGCTGTAGAACCTTTTGAGGTTCTCAGGACCCATGCCAAATATTTTTAGTTTCCTGAGGGGGAATAGGCTTTGGACAGACCTGTAGCTAAAATGTGCTGCTGAGAGCTTGTAAAGGCTCATCATGAGTCAGCTAGTGAGATAGCTATCAGAAACAGAGAGACAGCACTCTCTCCCTTGGAACTTGGTCCCAGCCTCATCTACAGTCACTTCTCTCAAGGGTCAATACTGTGTTCTTGCATAAGCATTCTTCTTACGTAAAAGATGACTTGCAGATATTTGTTTTTCCTTTCAGAGCTTCTGTAAGATTTTCTTTTAATTTCAATTTTGACCTCTTAATTAAACAGCTCTATTTTGATGTGGATTGTGTGTGGTGGGGGTTGGGCCGAGCTGTGAAAAGGTTTCTGGTTTATCTTGGGCTTCCAGAAGCTTCCCCTTGGCAGTAGACCTCTGCTAGCCTGGCCTGCTGATAATTGAACTGGGAGTAGCACAGTCATGTTCTGTCTGTCGAATGTCCCTGTTGTTCTATCCAGCCCCTGCCTATCTCCGTCTCGCACTCTCTTGCTCAGCTGCCCATAGCATTGCAGTCCCCTCAAGCCTCCATTTCTATCACTCTTTCTTTTGTCTCTCTCATAGCAAAACTCAGCCCGAGAACTGAATTCTCAACTCTTTAATGGAAGGCAAAATGGAGCGCTAACCTGCTTGTAAAATGGGTCAGATAATAGTGATTAGGTTCACCCCCCCCCCCCTGTGAGTTTGCTCTGAGCTTCTTTCTCTATCCAGGCTACCTTGATGAATAACAAGTGTGTGCCCTCTGTGGCCTAAAGGAAGGGCAAAGAGCGAAAAAGAGAGGAAAGGCTGGAGTGTCTCAATGAAGAGACAGAGAGGGCTGTGATGTCTTGTTTACTGTGTACAGAAACAGCTGCTCTCCATTGATTACTGACATTTACACTGCTAACTTGTGTAGAATGCTAGACTTGATCTCAGATTAGACTAACCAACTGCTTTTTAAAGCTGTACACTGTATATGAAATTGAATAAATAAACTAAACATTCATACAATTGTATGTGTAACCTGCAAATGCATTAAGGTGGTAACCTTGGTAACAGTATTCCACCTTTAGAGTAAGATGTACACCCAGACATTGATAGTAATTTGGTTTTGAATTAAAACATTTATTTCACAAGTCAACAAACACCTTACAATTAAAATATCTAAATCAGTTCTTATACCCATGGTTCTTGGTATTACTAATCTGTTGTAAACAAATGCTCCTTGTTGCAAGGAAGGAAAGTCCAGTCCACCCGTTTTTAGTTTCCTTTGTCGCAACTCCAGATGACATTGAGAAGCAGCAATAGAACCCTTACCATTGCTAAAACTCAGTAATGGTAACGGTTTGATCGCCACCCTCTAGCTTCCAACCGCGTCTGTCCATCCGTTCGTGTGTGTACTACTGTAGCTATTACATTGAGAGGTGTCAATAGAACCCTTACCATTGCTAAAACTCAGTAATGGTAACGGTTTGATCGCCACCCTCTAGCTTCCAACCGCCAGCAGCGTCTGTCCATCCGTTCGTGTGTGTACAAATGTAGCTATGACATTGAGAGGCGTCAATAGAACCCTTACCATTGCTAAAACTCAGTAATGGTAACGGTTTGATCGCCACCCTCTAGCTTCCAACCATCAACAGTGTGTGTGGGTGCAGATAGTGGCTAGAAGGGGGAATGAGACCCTGGATAGTACATCATCTATACTGTAGTGTCACCATAACGAACTTACAGTATATGATGATATCCTGTCCAGGGTACAAGACCAACATACAATGTCCCATGATGACTTCACCTAAATTAATTAACCTGTTGGAAAAAAAGAGAATGGATATTACATATTAAACACACACAAACCAATGTAGAGAAACCGGTCTGAGTCAATATGTTGTTAATGTGTTAACATTGAGAAGTCAACCACCCTGGGTATGAATACAATATGCATGCTATATTCTAGAATTATATTATATTTTCCATGACATAAAATGCATGCGTGATCCACAGAAATGTCAGGTGTCCAAATCTTTTTGAGGAGTCCTATTACAAGACTAACCAAGTGCAGGTCCCACATTGCATTATATCGATAGCGTGTACATGTGTTCCTTTGATGCAATTGCTTGTGGTTAACTAAAAAACACCACTTGCAGATCCTCATAATAGAGGACCTTCTCTAAACATCAGCTCTCTCCCCTAATTATCCACCTTCAAATGAAGCACAACCGACAGCGGTAGATGTTTCGTGACTTGGTTAGGTGATCAAAAACGTCTGTAAATATCACAGAATTGGCCTTTAAGTGCTCACCTCCACATCTGTTCTGTCTGCGTTGTCCTCAGTCTCCTCTTGAAGAACAAAGTGTTATTTAAGGGTGTTGATGGTGCTCTTAACACGCTGCTCTGGTTTACAACCACCAGCACATCTCCAACAGCACCAGGTTGTTCACAGACCCCTGACAGCTTGGAATGGTCTCCTTTAAGGCCACCAGCTCATTTACATATGGTGATGACATCACAGCTCTGGTCCCCTTATCTATCATGTTCTGGGTCTGGTCCAGTTTGTCTCTGACCAATGACATGCCCCCACCCCTTCTAATCAGACCCCAAACAGTTTTGCAATAACAGGTGTTTGACATCTCGCCTCGACGCCCCTCCATGCCCCCATACAAAGTACGTTTTTTGGAAAGAGATACTAGGGCCTTATTTTGGCATGTTTATTTGACCTACACCATATACAGTACATTCGGGAAAGTATTCAGACCCATGACTTTTTACACATTTTGTTACGTTACAGCCTTATTCTAAAATTGATTTTTTTTAAATCCCCCTTCATCAATCTACAGACAATAACCCATTATGACAACGCAGAAACAAGTTTTTAGAAATGTGTATAAAACCCCCACCCCGGAAATATCACATTTACATAAATATTCAGACCCTTTACTCAGTACTTTGTTGAAGCACCTTTGGCAGCGATTACAGCCTTGAGTCTTCTTGGGTATGACACTACAAGCCTGGCACATTTGGGGAGTTTCTCCCATTCTCTGCAGATCCTCTCAAGCTCTGTCAGGATGGATGGGGAGCGTCGCTGCACAGCTATTTTCAGGTCTCCAGAGATGTTGGGTTGGGTTCAAGTCCGGGCTCTGCCTGGGCCACTCAAGGACATTCAAAGACTTGTTCCGAAGCCACTCCTGTGTTATCTTGGCTGTGTGCTAAGGATCATTTTCCTGTTGGGAGGTGAATCTTCACCCCAGTCTGAGGTCCTGAGCACTCTGGAGCAGGTTATTATCAAGGATCTCTGTACTTTGTTCCGTTCATCTTTCCCTCGATCCTGACTAGCCTCCCAGTCCCTGCCACTGAAAAAATTTAATATATAAAAAAAACTCCAAGCGGGCTGTCATGTGCCTTTTACTCAGGAGTGGCTTCCGTCTGGCCACTCTACCATAAAGGCATGATTGGTGGACTGTTGCAGAGATGGTTATCCTTCTGGAAGGTGCTTCCATCTCCACAGAGGAACTCTGGAGCTCTGTCAGGGACCATCAGATTCTTGGTCACCTCCCTGAGAAAGGCCTTTCTCCCCCGATTGCTCAGTTTGGCCGGGAAACCAGCTCTGGCAAGTCTTGGTGGTTCCAAACTTCTTCCATTTAAGAATGATGGAGGCCACTGTGTTCTTGGGGACCTTCAATGCTGCTGAAATGTTTTGGTAACCTTCCCCAGATCTGTGCCTCTACACAATCCTGTCTCGGAGCTCTACGGACAATTCCTTCGACCTCGAGGCTTGGTTTTTGCTCTGACATGCACTGTCAACTGTGGATATAGACAGGTGTGTACCTTTCCAAATCATGTGCAATCAATTGAATTTACCACAGGTGGACTTCAAGTTGTAGAAACATTTCAAGGATGATCAATGGAAACAGGATGCACCTGAGCTCAATTTTGGGTTTGAATACTAATGTAAATATGGTATCTGTTTTTTGGTTTTTATAAATTAGCGAAAATGTATCAACCTGTTTTTGCTTCGTCATTATGTTGTTTTGTGTGTAGATTGAGGGAAACATTAATCCATTTTAGATTAAGGCTGTAACGTAACAAAATGTGGTAAAAGAGAAGTGGTCTGAATACTTTCCAAATGCACTGTATACACACACAAGTATGTGGACACCCTTCAAAATTGTGAATTTGGCTATTCCAGCCACACTCGTTGCTGACGTGTATAAAATCGAGCACACAGCCATGCAATCTCCATAGACAAACATTGGCTGTAGAATGGCCTTGCTGAAGAGCTCATTGACTTTCAACGTGTCACCGTGATAGGATGCCACCTTTCTAACAAGTCAGTTCGTCAAATTTCTCTCTTCATCAACTGTAAGTGCTGTTATTGTGAAGTGGAAAAATCTAGGAGTAACAACGGCTCACCCACGAAGTGGTAGGCCACACAAGCTCACAGAACTGGACTGCTGAGTGCTGAAGTGCGCAAAAATCGTCTGTCCCAGGTTGCAAAACTGCCTCTGGAAGCAACGTCAGCACAATAACCTTTTGGTTGGGAGCTTCATGAAATCGGTTTCCATGGCCGAGAGCCGCACACTAGCCTAAGATCAGCATGCACAATGCCAAGCGTTGGCTGGAGTGGTGTAAAGTTCGCTGCCATTGGACTCTGGAGCAGTGTAAACGTGTTCTCTGGAGGGATGAATCACACTTCACCATCTGGAAGTCTGACTTACAAATCTGGGTTTGGCGGATGGCAGGAGAACACTACAGTGCCTTGCAAAATGATTCATCCCCCTTGACGTTTTTCCTTTTTGTTGCGTTACAACTTGTAATTTCAATTTATTTTAAATTTGATTTAGTATAAAGGACATACACAAAATAGTATAAATAGGAAATAGAAAAAATATCTTGTTAAAAAAAAATCCCAAAATATTTTCTTTTAAAAAAGATCAGAAACTTTGAACATCCCACGGAGAACCATTAAATCCATTATTAAACAATGTAAAGAATATGGCACCACAAAAAAACTGCCAAGAGATGGCTGCCCACCAAAACTCACAGACCAGGCAAGGAGGGTATTATTTAGAGAGGCAACAAAGAGACCAAAGATAACCCTGAAGGAGCTGCAAAATTGGAGTATCTGCCCATAGGACGACTTTAAGCCGGACACTCCACAGAGCTGGGCTTTACGGAAGAGTGTCCAGAAAAAAGACATTGCTTCACCTCTTTGAAAAATAAAATAAGCAAACACATTTGGTGTTCACCAAAAGGCAGGTGGGAGACTCCCCAAACATATGAAAGAAGGTACTCTGGTCAGATGAGACTAAAATGTAGCTTTTTGGCCATAAAGGAAAACACTATTTCTGATGCAAACCCGACACATCTCATCACCCTGAGAACACCAACACAATGATGTTTTTCATCAGCAGGGACTGGGAAACTGGTCAGAATTTAAGGAATGGTAGATGGTGCTAAATACAGGGAAATTCTTGAAGGGAAACCTGTTTCAGTCTTCCAGAGATTTGAGACTGGGATGGATGTTCACCTTCCAACAGAACAATGACCCTAAACATACTGCTAAAGCAACACTCGAGTGGTTTAAGGAAAAACATTTCAATGTCTTGGAATGGCCAAGTCAAAGCCCAGACCTCAATCCAATTGAGAATATGTGGTATGACTTAAAGATTGCTGTACTCCAGCAGAACCCATCCAACTTGAAGGAGCTGGAGAAGTTTTGCCTTGAAGAATGGGCAAACATCCTAGTGGCTAGATGTGCCAAGCTTATAGAGACATACCCCAAGAGACTTGCAGCTGAAATTGCTGCAAAAGGTGGCTCTACAAAGTATTGACTTTGGGGGGTGAATAGTTATGCAAGCTCAAGTTTTCCATTCTGTTGTCTTATTTCTTGTTTGTTTCACCCCAAAAATATTTTGCGTCTTCAAAGTGGTAGGCATGTTGGGTAAATCAAATGATACAATCCCCCCACCCAAATATATTTTAATTCCAGGTTGTAAGGCAACAAAATAGCAACCACTGTAAAGTTTGGTGGAGGGGGAATAATGGTCTGGAGCTGCTTTTCATGTTTCGGGCTAGGTCCCTTAGTTCCAGCGAAGGGAAATATTAACGCTACAGCATACAATGACATTCTAGACGATTCTGTGGTTTCAAACTTTGTGGCAACAGTTTGGGGAAGGCCCTTTCCTGTTTCAGCATGACAATGCCCCCTTGTACAAAGCGAGGTCCATAAAGAAATGGTTTGTCAAGATCGGTGTGGCCTTGACTGGCCTGCACAGAGCCCCGACCTCAACCCCATCAAAAACCTTTCGGATGAATCGGAATGCCAATTGCGAGCCTGGCCTAATCGCCCAACATCAGTGCCCGACCTCACAAAAGCTTGTGTCTGAATGGAAGCAAGTACCCGCAGCAATGTTCCAACATCTAGTGGAAAGCCTTCCCAGAAGAGTGGAGACTGTTATAGCAGCAAAGGGGGAGTGACCAACTCCATATTAATGGCCATGATTTTGGAATGAGATTGACGAACAGGTGTCCACATACTTTTGGTCATGTAGTGTATCTTTCCACCATGGCATTTTAAGAGGTGTTTTGTTTTACATCTTGTCTAATTATTTTCGTCAATATTCAGACACACCCAAGCAAACATTGTTCAAACATGACGTGAACTTAACTGGTTATTGAAGTAACTGAATAATTTAACATTATGACTTGAAGAGAACCACCTAAGAAACAGACAACTGAGATGATTCCTCTTGAAACTTTCAATTTTTTAGTTGCAACAGCACATCCATACAGTTTTTCCCTACCTCACAGACTTTATAGTTCATGCCATGGAAATGCAATCAATTGTGGCTTAGATCTTGACTACAAAGGAAAGGGTACCCAAGCATCAGCAGCTCATTTCAACTGAATATGATGCAATGACTCTTCTTGATGTAGATGTTTGTCGTTTGAATCATCTACATATCAAATATAACTGCAACCATCTTCCAGGAGCTTTCATTGTGGGTGGCATTATATGGCACCATATTTGTATAATATTTCAACAAAATTAAATGTATGGGTGATGCACGTGGGAGGTGTCAGGTGACACGGTTTAGGGTGAGGGCTGGGTGAGGGTGACAACTTAGCCCAGTCACAGTGGAGACTGACTCTCCAGTTTGGGTGCGGACCAAGGGTGTTTGATTGGTTGGGTTGAGCCTAAAGATAAAGACGTTAGCAGGCCTATCTGGGCGGCACCAGACTACGGGCTAGGGAAATAGGTTTCCGTGAATTTTACATCGCATTATTTTCTGTGGCCAGGCAGACATGAACGAGCACGAGGACACGCATTTATTTGAGTGTTGAATGATTTTTACAAAATGTCTGTCCATCCAGTGACATCAGACAGACATGAGAAGGTCATGTTACTGTATGCTATTTGTTTGTGCCCAGATTGAAGGTTCGTCTATTTGAGTGTCAGGCTTTTACATTTTGTTTTTATCAGAGTTTTATTTACTGTTTTGTCTTGCTTTACTCTGTAGGGATTGTTTCACATTTCACATGTGATAAGTGAAATTAAATTAGCTATTAACATAATGAATTATCAGATGCAAGTATTGGAAAAATAAAAAATGACCTAAAATATCCCCAAAAGAAAATGAACATGCAGGTCTCTTGGGTAATAAGCCTGATGCAGTGAATGTTGTAGTGTAGTAACTTGAATGAAAGTAAGCTATTTATATACATATATAGAACTGTTCTGTAATGTTCTGTTTTACCTCTGCATAACATGAGTCTCCAGTCCATATATGTTCTTTGAGGGCCCTGTATCTTCTTATGCTGGGATAAGATATTTGTAAGCTCTATGAAATGTGCATTTAATATGTAGAATGACATATCCATTCCTAATGATCATTTGATGTGTGTGTCGGGGAAGCTACTCTGAAAAGATAGTTAACCAAGCTACCAAATACTTCACACTGAAAGAAGTTAAGTAAACTATATTTTTCTTACTGGTAGCTTATCTAAAAAGGTACTTTGAAAAAGTATACTGAACAAAATTATAAACACATGCAAACGTTTTAACAATTTTACTAAATTACACTTCATATAAGGAAATCGGTTAATTGAAATAAATTAATCAGGCCCTAATCTATGGATTTCACATGACTGGGCAGGGGCGCAGCCATGGGTGGGCATAGACCCACTGGGGAGCCAGGCCCACCCAATCAGAATGAGTTTTTCCCCACAATTTAAATTATATATTTTTTTAAACATTTCAGTAAAGAACAAATTCTTATTTACAATGACAACCCTGCCACCCCGGGGTAGCCTAGTGGGCTACCTAATGGGCTTTATTATAGACAGGAGGCCTTTACTGAATGTGTAAGTTGTCACTCTAAACCAGGGGTAGGCAACTAGATTCAGCTTTCTTTTTTTCGGTGAGGATGGTTTGGAACATCTTTTTGTACACTTCAAATTGACCATGTCACTCTGTATAAAGATAGGAGACAAGCGAGCAATACGAAATAGTTTTGAAAATTTTCTCCACCAAAACAAAAGAGCGAGGTGTAAACCTCTAAATAATACACGGGACGAGACCTGTAAAACAACTGCAGAATAACACGTAGCATGGAAGCCAATACAACAGCACAGGTGCTCACAAGACCAAGGACATGGTAACAATAACCGACAAGGACAATGGGGAACAGAGGGGAACATATACACATACTAATCAGGTGGAATGGGAACCAGGTTTGCGTAATTAGACAAGACAGTCCAGGGTTGATGGTAATGAATCTAGTTCAGTGATGTCTAGAAGGCCGGTGACGTAGACCTCAGAAGCTGGTGAACGGAATGAGCAGCAGCACCAAGGGGATCTGTGACAGACCACAATAAGAGATTATTTTAAATTACAATCATTTCATACCTTGATTACATCATATGGCGTCCTGCATTAGCATCGAACAGCCCCCGTGATATGCAGCTGTTCAGGGAAGTTAGAAACCATTATACACAGGCAGTTAGAAAAGCCAAGGCTAGCTTTTTCAAGCAGAAATTTGCTTCCTGCAACACTAACTAAAAACAATTCTGGGACACTGTAAAGTCCATGGAGAATAAGAACACCTCTTCCCAGCTACCCACTGCACTGAAGATAGGAAACACTGTCACCACTGATAAATCCACTATAATTGAGAATTTCAATAAGCATTTTTCTACGGCTGGCCATGCTTTCCACCTGGCTACTCCTACCCCGGTCAACAGCACTGCACCCCCCACAGCAACTCGCCCAAGCCTTCCCCATTCCTCCTTCTCCCAAATCTAGTCAGCTGATGTTCTGAAAGAGCTGCAAAATCTGGACCCCTACATATCAGCCGGGCTAGACAATCTGGACCCTTTCTAAAATTATATGCCGAAATGGTTGCCACCCCTATTACTAGCCTGTTCAACCTCTCTTTCGTGTCGTCTGAGATTCCCAAAGATTGGAAAGCAGCTGCGGTCATCCCCCTCTTCAAAGAGGGGGACACTCTTGACCCAAACTGCTACAGACCTATATCTATCCTACCCTGCCTTTCTAAGGTCTTCGAACGCCAAGTCAACAAACAGATTACCGACCATTTCGAATCTCACCATACCTTCTCTGCTATGCAATCTGGTTTCAGAGCTGGTCATGGGTGCACCTCAGCCACGCTCAAGGTCCTAAACGATATCTTAACCGCCATCGATAAGAAACATTACTGTGCAGCCGTATTCATTGATCTGGCCAAGGCTTTCGACTCTGTCAATCACCACATCCTCATCGGTAGACTCAACAGCCTTGGTTTCTCAAATGATTGCCTCGCCTGGTTCACCAACTACTTCTCTGATAGAGTTCAGTGTGTCAAATCGGAGGATCTGCTGTCCGGACCTCTGGCAGTCTCTATGGGGGTGCCACAGGGTTCAATTATTGGACTGACTCTCTTCTCTGTACATCAATGATGTCGCTCTTGCTGCTGGTGAGTCTCTGATCCACCTCTACGCAGACGACACCATTCTGTATACTTCTGGCCCTTCTTTGGACACTGTGTTAACAACCCTCCAGGCAAGCTTCAATGCCATACAACTCTCCTTCCGTGGCCTCCAATTGCTCTTAAATACAAGTAAAACTAAATGCATGCTCTTCAACCGATCGCTGCCTGCACCTGCCCGCCTGTCCAACATCACTACTCTGGACGGCTCTGACTTAGAATACGTGGACAACTACAAATACCTAGGTGTCTGGTTAGACTATAAACTCTCCTTCCAGACCCACATCAAACATCTCCAATCCAAAGTTAAATCTAGAATTGGCTTCCTATTTCGCAACAAAGCATCCTTCACTCATGCTGCCAAACATACCCTTGTAAAACTGACCATCCTACCAATCCTCGACTTCGGCGATGTCATTTACAAAATAGCCTCCAATACCCTAGTCAACAAATTGGATGCAGTCTATCACAGTGCAATCTGTTTTGTCACCAAAGCCCCATATAATACCCACCACTGCGACCTGTACACTCTCGTTGGCTGGCCCTCGCTTCATACTCGTCGCCAAACCCACTGGCTCCATGTCATCTACAAGACCCTGCTAGGTAAAGTCCCCCCTTATCTCAGCTCGCTGGTCACCATAGCATCACCCACCTGTAGCATGCGCTCCAGCAGGTATATCTCTCTGTTCACCCCCAAAACCAATTATTTCTTTGGCCGCCTCTCCTTCCAGTTCTCTGCTGCCAATGACTGGAACGAACTACAAAAATCTCTGAAACTGGAAACACTTATCTCCCTCACTAGCTTTAAGCACCAACTGTCAGAGCAGCTCACAGATTACTGCACCTGTACATAGCTCACCTATAATTTAGCCCAAACAACTCTTCCCTACTGTATTTATTTTATTTATTTATTTATTTTTCTCCTTTGCACCCCATTATTTGTATTTCTACTTTGCACATTCTTCCACTGCAAATCTACCATTCCAGTGTTTTACTTGCTATATTGTATTTACTTTGCCACCATGGCCTTTTTTTGCCTTTACCTCCCTTATCTCACCTCATTTGCTCACATCGTGTATAGACTTGTTTCTACTGTATAATTGACTGTATGTTTGTTTTACTCCATGTGTAACTCTGTGTCGTTGTATGTGTCGAACTGCTTTGCTTTATCTTGGCCAGGTCGCAATTGTAAATGAGAACTTGTTCTCAACTTGCCTACCTGGTTAAATAAAGGTGAAATAAATAAATAAAATAATATTTTTTTGGGGGGGGGGGGCAAAAAACACTTGCGGACTGGTTTTGGCTCGCAGGCCGCTTGTTGCCGACCCCTGCTCTAAACACATCTCTGCATTGACACTCCCCTGCCTTCTTTGCTTTTAATAAAAGAACACAGGACCTGTTATAATTGGCAGGTGAAACTGCCCAGGTGATTAGCGCAGTAGCGGTGTGTGGGTAAAATCACTGGGGAAGCCAAGCTCCCCCCCCTAAAAAAAACATATGTGTTGTGATAATTGCGTTGTTTGCTCTATAACCTGTTAATTCATAATCCTTGCGACCTTGATATATTGGCCTAAAGGCCGAGACAATAAGACAGTGGCAGAATAAATTCAACCTTATAGGATTTATCATAAAACTGCATAGCAACTTCTGTTCAGTAAAGTCCACAGAGCATATTGCATGTACATTAAGACAGTTACATGACCTACAGCATGGTCAAGCAACTTAATGCAACATTTTCAGACCACTAAACTATTGATTTAGAACCACAGAGAGTTACCGCAAGTCGCAAAGAAAACAGGAGCTGCTTCCACTATTCCAGCACCATTTCAACTTCACCATCAAGTCACCTTTGCTTAGTCTAATACAGTGACAACTAAAAGATACCAAAAACTATTTAGTCCAGTCAACGTATGCTAAATATGATGGGCCTGTCCATGGATCTGATTTGTGTGTGTGTGTGTGTGTGTGTGTGTGTGTATGTGTGCAAGTATAAAAACATGTTGACTCACTGTATTTGTAGAAAAATGCCAATGCCATCCTCCTCTCTTTCATGTTGACAAAATGGTCTATCACTGTGTCATACAGTACACAGTTTATTTTTTGTTGTCCTAGGCTACCTGGCTAAAATGCTTGCTTGCTAGCTTAACTTCCATTTATGGGCTATGTTCGCTAGTTAACATTAGCCTTTTAGCTACATATTGAACTTCCACCCTCTCAGGCCAGGGGCACAATGTATGAATTAATGGTTGGATCAGAATCGCCGTTATAATCATTGGCCAGTGCGGAGAATTAAGTAAAACCACAAATCCAAATCTCCATCCATGGCTAATTTAGCAAATGGACAATTTTGCTAGCTGGCTAGCTAGCCACCGCAGGACAACAACACAATGAGATGCAAAAATGTACGTTCTGTCAATTATGTATGCTCTCAATGGGATTTGATAGGACTGATGCCAAATCCAAGCTGGCTTCCCTTGACACTTTTTTTTGGTGCACCAGGACCATTCACAGTTGAGCTCACTCAGTTTAGCTCAATGCTGATTGGCTAATTATTTATATCCTTTTTGTCAAGGAGGCCAGATGCTCGCTGGCTTCTCTTTTGCCTTCAATGTTACAGGCGGCAACAATGTCATACTCGTTTGGACCAGACAGCATCAGATAGATGGCCTACACATAGAGAGACAGAGGGGTACTGTTTTGCTCGGATGCTTTCTCCTGTGAGATACATTCAGTATCTTTCAAATTGAAAGGGAAAGAGAAAGGGAAAGGGGGATACCTAGTCAGTTGTACAACTGAATGACTTCAACTGAAATGTGTCTTCCGCATTAACCCAACCCCTCTGAATCAGAGAGGTGCGGGGGGCTGCCATAATCGATATCCACGTCTTAGATGTCCGGGAACAGTGGGTTAACTGCCTTGCTCAGGGCAAAGGACAATTATGAAACACAGAGAGATTAAATATGATTTATTTATTTGTTGTCAATTTTTTGGGGAAGCCTGGCTTCCCACACCATAGGAGTTGGGGAACCCCAATGTCACTGACTATACTGAACACACCCCCCACCCTGCTCCCCTCTTTTCACACACCAACATTTAGGCTACTCTAAACTGAAAGATCAAAGTGGGGTTCCGATTGATGTCCCAACACCTCACACACCTCTGTCTTGTCTTCCATATGGGAGGAAAAAGTATAGGGGATTGCTGTCTGAATCAGTTTGATTGGAGTAAATCAGAGTGGGATAACAACAAGAGCACTCAATTCAATTCAATTCAAGGGCTTTATTGGCATGGGAAACATGTGTTAACATTGCCAAAGCAAGTGAGGTAGACAACATACAAAGTGAATATATAAAGTGAAAAACAACAAAAATTAACAGTAAACATTACACATACAGAAGTTTCAAAACAGTAAAGACATTACAAATGTCATATTATATATATACAGTGTTTTTACAATGTACAAATGCACTCACTGACTGGCGCTCCAATGCCATGTATCTGTATGAGAAGCCGCTGTGTGGAGACTACCCATTTTTTTCATTATAATTTTTTTAACCTTTATTTAACTAGGCAAGTCAGTTAAGAAGAAATTCTTATTTACAATGACAGTCTACCAAAAGACAAAAGGCCTCCTGTGGGGATGGGGGCTGGGATGAAAAAGAAAAAGAAATTAGATAAAAATATAGGACAAAACACACATCACGACAAGAGAGACACCACAACACTACATAAAGAGAGACGTAAGACAACAACATAGCATGGCAGCAACACATGACAACACAGCATGGTAGCAACACAACATGACAACAACATGGTAGCAACACAACATGGCAGCAGCACAACATGGTAGCAGCACAAAAAAGGGTACAAACATTATTGGGCACAGACAACAGCACAAAGGGCAAGAATGTAGAGACAACAATACATCACGTGACGCAGCCACAACTGTCAGTAAGAGTGTCCATGATTGAGTCTTTGAATGAAGTTAAAACTGTAGAGTTTGAGTGTTTGTTGCAGCTCATTCCAGTCGCTAGCTGCAGCGAACTGAAAAGATGAGCGACCCAAGGATGTGTGTGCTTTGGGATCTTTAACAGAATGCGACTGGCAGAATGGGTGTTGTATGTGGAGGATGAGGGCTGCAGTAGATTTCTCAGATAGGGGTGAGTGAGGCCTAAGAGTTTTTTTTTTTATAAATAAGCATCAACCTGTGGGTCTTGCGAGGGGTATACAGAGATGACCAGTTTACAGAAGAGTATAGAGTGCAGTGATGTGTCCTATAAGGAGCATTGGTTGCAAATCTGATGGCCGAATTATAAAGAACACCTAGCTGCTCGAGAGCACCGTTATCTGCCGATCTATAAATTACGTCTCCGTAATCCAGCATGGTCATCTGAATCAGGGTTAGTTTGGCAGCTGGGGTGAAAGAGGAGCGATTACGATAGAGGAAACCAAGTCTAGATTTAACTTTAGCCTGCAGCTTTGATATGTGCTGAGAGAAGGACAGTGTACCTTTTAGCCATACTCCCAAGTACTCGTATGAGGTGACTACCTCAAGCTCTAAACCCTCAGAGGTAGTAATCATACCTTTGTGGAGAGGGCCATTCTTCTTACCAAACCACATGACCTTTGTTTTGGAGGTGTTTTCATATCAAGGTTAAAGACAGAGAAAGCTTGTTGGACACTAAGAAAGCTTTGTTGTGGAGCATTTAACACAACATCCAGCTTAGTATAAGACTGCATCTGCATATAAATTGATGAGAGAGCTTCCTACTACCTGAGCTATGTTGTTGATGTAAATTGAGAAGAGCGTGTGGCCTAGGATCGAGCCTTGGGGTACACCCTTGGTGACAGGCAATGGCTGAGACAGCATATGTTCTGACTTTATACACTGAACTCTTTGAGAGAGGTAGAGAGGTAGGCCAAAGACTCCTCAGAAACACCAATACACCTTAGCCGGCCCACAATAATGGAATGGTCTATCGTATCAAATCCTTTGGCCAAGTCAATAAAAATAGCAGCACCACATTGCTTAGAATCAAGGGCAATGGTGACATCATTGAGGACCTTTAAGGTTGCAGTGACACATCCATAACCTCAGCGGAAACCAGAATGCATACCATTGAGAATACTATAGACATCAAGAAAGCCAGTCAGTTGATTATTGACAAGTTTTTCCAACACTTTTGATAAACAGGGCAAAATAGAAATAGGCCTATAACAGTTAGGATCAGCTTGATCTCCGCCTTTAAATAAAGGATGCACTGTGGCTGCCTTCCAAGCAAAAATAATCTCCCCAGAAAGGAGAGACAGATTAAAAAGGTCAGAGATAAGCTTGGTGATTATAGGTGCAGCAACCTTAAAGAAGAAAGGGTCTAAACCATCTGACCCAGATGTTTTTTTGGGGTCAGGATTAGCACCTCAGACTCAGTGACCGCCTGCAGGGAGAAACTTTGTAGCGGGGCACGGTAAAAAAGAGGGAGGAGCATCGGGGCTAGTCGCATTAGAAGGGGTGCGAGATGAGGAAATGTTGAACGGGCATGAAGGCATGGCTGAGTCAAATGGGAATCCTGACTTAATGAAGTGATGATTAAAAAGCTACGCCATGTGCTTCTTGTCAGTAACAACCACCTCATCAACTTTAAGGGACACGGGCAGCTGTGAGGAGGAGGGTTTATTCTCCAGGTCTTTAACCGTTTTCCAGAACTTCTTGGGGTTAGACCCACAGAGAGAGAACCTTAAAGTAACTAACTTTGGCCTTCCGGATAGGCTGAGTGCACTTATTTCTCATTTGCCTGTATGAGAGCCAGTCAGCCTGAGTATGCGTGTGCCAAGCCTTTCGCCAAATGCCATTCTTGAGGTGGAGTAACTCTGCAAGATCACAGTCGAACCAGGGGCTGAACCTGTTTTTAATTCTCATTTTATTTATTGGGGCGTGTTTGTTCTTAAGGATCCGCCTATTTTTTTCAATTTTTGCCTAAAATGACATACCCAAATCTAACTGCCTGTAGCTCTGGCCCTGAAGCAAGGATATGCATATTCTTGAAGGATATTCTTGGTACCATTTGAAAGGAAACACTTAAGTTTGTGGAAATGTGAAAGGAATGTAGGAGAATATAACACAATAGATCTGGTAAAAGATAATACAAAGAAAAAACAACAGTTCTTTTGAACTTATGAAAAATGATTGCCTTTTCTACAATGCTAGCACAGGAGGTTGGTCGCACGTTAATTGGGGAGAAGGTGCTCATGGTAATGGCTGGAGTGGAATAAGAGGAATGATATCAAATACATCAAACACATGGTTTCCATGTTTGATGCCATTCCATTTGCTCCGTTCCAGCCATTATTAAGAGCCGCTCTCCCCTCAGCAGCCTCCACTGAATACGAGTAACAGGTATCATATGTTTTGCAGGTGGTTCTCCACTCCATGCATAAGTACCAGCCCCGCCTGCACATTGTCCTGTCTCCAGACCCCACAGCCCTCTGTCAGGGGACTACCTGCGCTTCACCTTCCCTTCATCGCTGTCACTGCCTACCAGAACTCAGAGGTAAGGCCACAACACCTTTAGCATCTCACAGGAGATACTGGAACAACTGTATTCTGATTGTGTTGATAAGAGTGCCCTCTGGAGGGTGAATATGGACAGTGCATGTAAAATCTGGGAAGTCAAATGCTTCCGCTACAAAAGAGCATCATAAGAGATGTGTAAAACCATAATTAATGAGGCGTGCTAATTTACCCAATAGATAACAAAACTCAAGATAGACAACAACCCCTTTGCAAAAGGCTTTCGTGACAACGGGCTGAACAGAAAAAAGTGAGAGACCTTCAGATAGCCTTCTAGTAGCTTGAAACATGAACAGCAACTCTCACTTGAAAGTGATGCAATAATGACTCAGAATAACATCATCATATTTGTTGGTCAATCATCTATTCACCAATATGTTCCTCTTGGTAAACCTGTGAGTGCAGTGGGAAATATGATGATTGTGCAGAATTGGAATGGTACTTAGATGACTCACTGATCAATTAAGTGCCATGTTCTTTTACTCTTTACTGGTACACATTACTATCATGTTACTAAGAAACTTTGAGTAATGTGAATTCTTTCTCTCTGTAGGTTCAGAGAAAAGGAAGGACAGAGCTCTGACAAACTAAATGTAAGAACGCCTGACGGAATCAAAACCTTCAAATGGTAGTCACATAGGCCTACAGAATTTATCATGTTTGAAACATCTGTAAGGGAAATTGTAAACATTACACCTAATTTCTAAATGAGGGATTTCTGTTTTATACAATGAAAAGTCTAGCCATGATAGTCAAGCCAGCTGTCTATTGATCTTGCCAGACATGGAAAAGAACTGCTCACGAAAATAGCCAGCAGGTGTCATTATTTCCCTTTGAGACAATCCACTAGTAGGCTATCTACAGTACATAGTCATTGTTCTGTAACTATCCTCTAAAGTTTATATCAGATCATTTTAAAGAGTTGGTCAAAGTGAACGGTGAAAGAATTTCCATGCGTAATCTCTGTTCTAGCATTCAGGCCTGTATTCATAAAGTAAAATAAAAATCAAATCAAGTTGTATTCAGTGCATGTGACAAATGCAATAGGTGAACATGCTTACTGTGAAATGCTCACGAGTCCTTAACCATCAATGCAAGTTTTTAAAAAGTAAGACAAATTTGCTGTTGGAGTGCTGATCTAGGATCCATATAATCATATTCATTGTTATCTAAAAGTTAAACTGATCCTAGATCAATACCCCTTCTCTGAGACACTTTATGAATACGGGCCCTCTTCTGTCCTGTCCTTATTGTCTCAGTAAGATCCAGACCAGTGGAGTCAAATGATGAGGCTGATGTTACCGTCTCCAGCTCTAGCTCAGTGGATTCCCATGGTGCAGTAGGATACAGGACTGATGACATCACATCTCTCTCTGCTGTCCCTGACCCCTTAATCTCTGCCTTCATGAACTGGGGAGATGCAGCTGCAGCCCTGCCCTGTGGCCAAGAGTGATGGAGGGTCCCGGACCAAAGGACCCACAACAACCACAAACACAACACACTTCGTACCTGGGCCTATGACCGGTAGGGTGATGATTGTTAGTTGCAGAAACGTCCATTTTTTTCAATCTTAAAAGTGTATTACATCGTCAGCTTTTAATAGTGAACGAGAATCATAAGTATTTTTCTTATCAATCCAGTATTTTCATAGGATTTTGATTTGTTAATGATTATGATAATCTCAAGTTTGTATTTATGATGAATAAACTAGGCTAATATTCTGAAACTGTACACTGTTCTATTTCAGCCCTGGGCAGCATAAGGAGGCCAGGATATTGGTTTACGAAATGTTGCCTCTCCTCTCTTCCTCACACACCCTCCACTGGGCCAGACTCAGTTGGCTTCAGGAGGCCACTTGCACAAAGCAGCAGACCAGTGGGGCCTCACCCACCTCACCACAGAAGACCTGGTGCCACACCAGACCACTACCAGGTGCACCAGAAACAGCCCCAGCAGGCTGAGTACCCCCCCCCCCCCACGGGCCAGAGTACTCCATAGCATGATGCTCTACCACCAGAACAGCTGGGCTCTGTGGGGCAACTAAGAGATAGCCATGTGGACATTCAAGTCCCCTCCTCCTCTCTAGAATACCCCTATAAGGCACCTATGCGTGACTTGGATTTTGATGAACAGAGTGAGAAATAAAGCGATCTCTTGCTCAGTAAACACAACAGGTCAAGTAGATGTTCAAATTTTGCCTCACCGCTTGTCGAACTCTAGTGCCACCTCTGGGTAGAGTTGAGACAAATTAATGCAATATTGAGTCATTCCAAGGTAACTGTATAGCGCATCTCTCTTTGCAATGTTAGATGTTTAAATGTACATATTTTTCAGTTGTATGATAGGCAAGTGGTTTGCTAGGAGAAGGAACTGGAGACTATTCTGCCCTGACATTTGATTAGTATAATTAGTAAAGGGAACTAATAATATGCATCACGTCAGAACTAGAACTCAGTATGTCACATATTCTCCCTTTTTCTCTGGACATTGTAAATCATGTGAGATTTTGTGCAAGATGTACCTGTACATGCAGAAGAACAGTGGCTTATCAAATAATAGAACATTAGACTCCTGATGTTTTGATGTTAACATTAGCCCATCCGTTAGTGTCCGTATCGTCATGCCAGAAGAGTTGGCTACATCCACTACAGCACTACACAGTATGGAAGGAGGATAATGTAACAGGCCACTGGTAACAAATTCTCTGAAAGAATACTGAGGAAACTGTATGAGGCAGACATTTATTATAGGGCAGCACATAATACTTTGCCACAGAGTCGAGGATATGAGTGTGATTTTCACATGCTGAAATATCCATGCTAGACCAGTTTTCCAGTATTATTTAACAGTCTAGAAAATGGACGAATTCACACAAACATTTATTGAGTCTGAATAGATACATTTCAATAATGGGTGATCAATTTAAACATGTTTCATTACAGATACTCTATAGATAAAGATACAAGTTAAAAGGCATACAATGTTTGGTCTTCCACCTACATTCTAGATCCGAAAGGTATATTTTCTGATCTGAAAGTTGCTTCTACCCTGCTGAAATTACACCATCCATTCATAGTAATACATGAGACATTTTTGAAAGAGCATTGACACAAAAATTAGATGCCAAAAAAAGAACATACAACGGGAGTTTTTCAGCTGAACAAAAACACCATTTGACCAGGGAAAGCCATCATCAGTATGTCCAGATGGAAATGTTGATGTGTTCTGACTTTATACAATTCAAACCAGCCATTTCATGAAACACAATACAGGTTCCCATCTACATTTACAGTACTGTATCACACTGTTTATCAATCAAATTTTACGGTCTAGTCTACTACTATGTAAATCTTACAAGCGGAGATTATAATAAAATAAATACAGTATTCTTTTGGTGATCAGTAGGGATTAGATGATGACATTTCTCCCCCAGACCAGAGATATACCACAGTTGGCAGCAGGTTGACATTACTGTAAAAAAATGACATATTAGAAAAAAATGATGCTGAGGTCACGGATTCAGAATGTGGTTAGATTTCCCCTAAAACGCTAAAACAAATGTTCATAAAATGAAGCCAACATAAAATGAACACCACAACAAGACAGTCCAACTCAAATGTGTGGCAAAACAAACTGAAATGTATTCTTGTGTTTGAAGCACATTGGGTAAGGAATGTGGAGAAAACTGATACATGATTGGATGGTCAACAGGTCGTGGCAGCATTGCATTCCTAGAAAAAGATCATAGGCAGCAAGCACCCTGTAAAAACGTGAAAGTAAATAGTCAGGTAAACTGTAGAGATAAATTCTTTATAAACTATTATGTAACTTAACAGAATGTATCCAAAAGATGATATAACACAACATTGGCTACCCTAAGAGACTGAAATCCATATCATGCCATATGATGTCTCAATAGTTGGAAAGAACAAGTATTAAAGCTTAGATTGATTGAGGTAATCCAGATGATCAGGAAAGCTAGCAGGACTCCTGGGTCTCTATATTAAGGCTAACTTTGACAGTATATGGCTTCATACAGACTTGTAGATCCATGCACATGTGCTAATGTCTATGTTTTCTGTGTGTTGTCTACCTAAGAATGCACACCTCTCCCATACCTAAGATGAAGAATGAAATGAAAGATTCTACTGAAGAACAAGATAGAATGCCAATGTTTCTGCTTTCAAAGCAGATGGCATGAGGATGGGGAGGACAATATTTCTACATCTCTCATTGAGATGGTAAATGGAGGTTTACTGTAGTATCCCTACACTATAGAATTGCCAAACCATTACTTTTCCAGAGTTTTAGCCACTTGGTTGGTAACCAGGCACTGACTGCACATTAGAATGAAAAAAAGTAACATTTGAGACGAAATATCTGAAATACTTTCCATAACTATACAAAACCACAGGCACATCCAAAGCATTTTGTAACACAATGAACAAAAGAATAACAATGAAGACACAAGGTGAAGACCTGGCGAGACCTTTAAGACCAGAATAAGGCCTGCACCGAACAACCATGATGAATGTCCCTTTTCTACAATGTAGACAAGTGTTAGTACAACAGAATGGGGTAACTACAAAAATTACTAACATGTTTAACAAAAAAGCAGTGGTACACACACATGATCTGGCCCTATAGAGCTAAGGCACCAGGGATTTAGGAAAATGAAAACATCTAGACTCTTGTAGTAAAAAAAAAACTATACTTGTTTTCAAGTGTGTCTAGGTGAAGGCAGTTGATTTAAAGAGTGCATAAAGAAATGTACTGAGTCAAGGTGCACAAGATTGTTTTTATGCTTGAGGGTTGATCATCTTCTGAAGCAAAGGGATCTGTGAGATGATAAGAGAGAGACTGGGTTAGCTGCAGGCTTAGCTAGAACAATGTAGAACCCTTTGACGTAGTCACAATCAACAAGAGTTGGCCCATTGCCATCACCTGGATATCTGCACATAACTCTGGCTTTGTACCAAATGGCACCCAATTCCCCATTTAGAGCACTACTTTTAACCAGAGCCCATTGCAAAAGTAGAGCACTACATAGCGAGGTATTCGGGACGCAAACACAGATAGTGATAGTCAGACTCAGTGTAGTCAGAGATTAAACATGGTGGGGATCTGTAGGGAGTATGCTCTGGAATGACTGCAATTCGACTTGGACTTCACAGCAACATTTTATTTCTGTGGTGTGCAAATGTTTATGCATAGTGTAGATTCAGCTTTATAAACATAGCTAACGGAGGCTGGATTTATGGAATGTGTTCACACCTGCAGTGCTTGTGAGTATGGGCTCTCTCTCTCTACATTCTACTGAAACCCTCCCCCCTCTCTCACCTTCATCAGGTCCACCCCTGTGAGTGCGTTGACGGACACAGGGAGCTCAGCTAATAGGCGGTTCACCTCGCCAGTCACACGTCCACCGTCCCCGCTCAGGATGACGATCTCATTGGTCCGGGCCAGGGGTGCCGCAACCTTGGCAGCAATCTGTACCAACACAATGACACAAACCTTCTTCACCTGGGTGATCTTCAGAGAGAACTCATCTAACACAGCCTCTTGTTGGCATGTTTAAACCGAATCAAATGATAAGTTGCAATTTAAAAAAATAACATTTATATATTGATCAAATCTTGTATTTTTTCATGTCCAAAAGTAGACACAAACTATATCAAAAGCTTGTGTGCAGCTCTGTGACAACTTCCCCTACCACACAACGTTAAATGCCCATGTCGTGACACACTGACCTTAGGCAGGGCCTCTAGGACGAGAGCAGTCTTTGCAGCATCTCCATAATGCTGGTAGGCCTCAGCCTTCAGCCTCATCTTCTCAGCCTCAGCCTTCCCTATAGCCTCTATGGAACCGGCCTCTGCCTCACCGATACGACGGATCTTCTCTGCCTCTGCCTGGGCAGTCAGCACCTTCTTCATCCTGTTCAGGGGTTGGCAGGAGGGTACATGAAGGGTTAAACTAATAACATCATTGGATTGCAGACTGGATTGCTTTAAACTACAGTATGACAAGCTTCTACACACCCAAACCATTCAAGTAGCTACTACTGTAAGTGTGAGATGAAGTTGCCCTAGACACTGATCATTTTTTTCAATTTTGGGTAGGCTAAGCTGATCCTAGACCTGTGCCTGAGTGTAACTTACACCCAGCATGCTGCATACGTTGACTTGAATGGCAGACACTCTAGGCTCAGTGGTGGTTCACTCACTTCCTATAGTATGACACCTTCCTTTGCATCCAGAATTCCAACAAGCATACACATTGCCCTTATTTTCCATGCACTCAGTGATTGGTCACTCACTTCTGTCCCTCGGCCAGCTGCTGCATCTTGTAGGCCTCAGCCTCAGCCGGCCTCTTGACTGTGGCGATGAGCTCCTTTTCTGTGCGGTCAATCTCCTTCTCCTCGATGGTGATCTGTTTCTTCCTCTGAACCACCTCGATCTCGATCTCCTCCAAACGGATCTTCTGCTGCTCCTTGGCAGCCTGCAGCTCGTAGGCCAGCTGGGCTTCTGCTTTCTGGGGGGAGAAGAGGCATGGGTCATATTCACCAAGAATTAAATGGAATCAAACGGGCTGAAACGAAAAGGGAATAACTGAACTTGTGTAGGTAGTGTTTATCCGTTGTAAAACTTTTTGCTTTGGTGTGCACTAATGAATATGACCAGGGTGATAAGGAGCTTTCACATTAGGCCTAGATTTGACGTCATCGATTAACTGCTAATGGTGAACCTAATCTAGAGTAATGATGACCATGTCTGATACCTTTGTGTTGACTTCTTGATTGAAAGCAGCCTTCTGCATCTCCAGCCCTCGTTTTGAATCGGCCATCTTGGTGTCTGCTTGGAACTTGACGTCCATCATCTCTTTCTTACAATCTGCTTCCTGTAGAGGGCAGAGACAACATGGTGAGAAGAGGAGGACAGGGAACATTCAGAGTAAATGCTGCAATGTCCTGCAAAGCATTAAGGGAATCTAATTTCTTACCCTGATTCCCGCGTCTCTCTCTGCCTCGGCCACTCCAATATCGGCATCTCTCTGTACTGCGGCCGTCTGACTCTTCCCCAGGGAACTCAGGTACTCCACTTTATCATACACATCCTAACAGGCACAAAACACAGAGGCACTCTAACATTTTGTGGCTAGTGGTGTCACTATAAGAGTGTATAGCTGTAATGAGTGTATATAGAACTACAAGTGTATAAAGCTGCACTAAGAGTATTTACATTTCAAAAGGCCAGACCTGTGCCCAAATAGGACCTGACTGTGCCCCTGTCTATTACCTTGATGGTGAAGCTGAGGATCTCGATGCCCATGCGGCCCACATCAGGTGCTGCCACCTCCCGCACAAGAGCAGCAAACCTGTCTCTGTCTTGGTAGATCTGCTCTACCGTCAGAGTACCTGGAACACAGTCCTGGGGTCAGTATCTGGGTGGGTCATGAACCACAGATGCTCTGATATGGATTCATCTGAATTGGTGATATTTTAAAATATCTGTTAAACATTGTTAAATTGTTAGTATCCTATATCAGAGAGACTTCAAAGTCTGAGTAGTACATTATATGGCATTACAGAACATAGCATTTTATTTCCAGAGAGCTTAAAGTTCTATAGCATGACCTAATAGTAATAAAGTCATCAGAGACACAAAAGTACTGAACAGCAGCCTGTGTCTCTGTCAGAAGGTCCCTACCGAGGATAGAGCGTAGATGACCCTCCAGGGTCTGCAGAATGACACTCTTTATCTCGATCACAGATTTCCCCAGGAACTGTTCACAGGCATAGCCCAGCAGCTCATTGTCTACCATCACCTTCACCTGGAGCCAGGGTAATAGACAACATTGTCAGCTGATAGCATGATGATATTGTTAGCACTTCAGAGACACAACTACGGTGGTTATTCTAAGTCAGGGATGGGCAACTGTAGAATTGAATGAAGCACACTTACTTTAAAACTGTGGGCCCTCATGATGAGTTCAGATTTGTGGCCCCCACCCCCATCAAAGTTGCCCATTCCTGTTCTAAGTGATTATTGGTTATTTCTTAAAAAGTAACTGTCCAGTGAAAATCTTACTTTTAAAAGTTAATAGTCTTAACTCATCCAAATAATGTTATTGACTCATCCTATACTCATGTGGCCAAAGCACAGTGAGATCTAGCATTTATTTTTATATTTCCGTTAGGGAACACCTACTCTGTGAAGTGTGCGTGTGCAATAACTAAATTCGCCCTTGCACTCCTAAACAAGTACATTTTTTGAAGACTTTGGCAAAGGCTAAAGTCTACAAAACGCAGACCACTCTGTTACAGATTCTTGTTTTGGAAACAGAAAACTGTAAGGAGATAAATGTTTCATCAATGAGAAAATTAGCTGAATCTCCACAATAATCCATCTCACTCCATCTCCTCCCACTGGGCTTCCTCTCATCACCATACATTGTTAGTGAGCGGAAACACCAACCGGATGAGTCACATTTATACATCCGGTGAAATATCTGGCTCATTATTCTATCTGTTATATAATCGTGTAACTGACAGTTATGGATGAAGATTATCATGAAAATAAAATATATACACAGTACCAGTCAAAAGTTCAGACACACCTACTCATTCAAGAGTTCTTTATGTTTTACTATTTTCTACATTGTAACACATAACACATATGAAATCATGTAGTAACTTCAAAAAAGTGTTAAACAAATCAGAATATATTTTAGATTTTAGATTCTTCAAAGTAGCCACCTTTTGCCTTGATGACAGCTTTTCACACTCTTGGCATTCTCTCAACCAGCTTCACCTGGAATGCTTTTCCAACAGTCATGAAGGAGTTCCCACATATGCTGAGCACTTGTTGGCTGCTTTTCCTTCACTCTGCGGTCCAACTCATCCTAAACCATCTCAATTGGGTTGAGGTTGGGTGATTGTGGCGGCCAGGTCATCTAATGCAGCACTCCAACACTCTCCTTCTTGGTCAAATAGACCTGGAGGTGTGTTGGGTCATTGTCCTGTTATAAAACAAATGATAGTGGGACTAAGCGCAAACCAGATGGGATGGCGTATCGCTGCAGAATGTTGTGGTAGCCATGCTGGTTAAGTATGCCTTGAATTCTAAATAAAACACAGTGTCACCAGCAAAGCACGCCCACACCATCACACCCCCTCCTCCATGCTTCACGGTGGGAACCACACATGCGTAGATCATCCATTCACCTACTCTGTGTCTCACAAAGACACAGTGGTTGGAACAAAAAATCTCAAATTTGGACTCATCAGACCAAATAACAGATTTCCACCGGTCTAATGTCCATTGCTCATGTTTCTTAGCCCAAGCAAGTCTCTTCTTATTGGTGTCCTTTAGTAGTGGTTTCTTTGCAGCAATTTGACAATGGAGGCCTGATTCACGCAGTCTCCTCTGAACAGTTGATGTTGACATCTGTCTGTTCCTTGAACTCTGAAGCATTTTTTTGGACCGCAATTTCTGAGGCTGGTAACTCTAATGAACTTTTCCTCTGCAGCAGAGGTAACTCTGGGTCTTCCTTTCCTGTGGCGATCCTCATGAGAGCCAGGTTCATCATAGCGCTTGATGGTTTTTGTGACTGCACTTGGAAGAAACGTTCAAAGTTCTTGAAATTTTCCAGATTGACTGACCTTCAAGTCTTAAAGTAATGATGGACTGTCATTTCTCTTTGCTTATTTGAGCTGTTCTTGCCATAATATGGACTTGGTCTTTTACCAAATACTGCGATCTTCTGTATACCTCCCCTATCTTGTCACAACACAACTGATTGGCTCAAACGCATTAAGGAAAGGAATTCCACAAATGAACTTTTATCAATGCACACCTGTTAATTAAAATGCATTCCAGGTGACTACCTCATGAATCTGGTTGAGAGAATGCCCAGTGTGCAAAGCTGTCATCAAGGCAAAGGGTTGCTACTTTGAAGAATTTGTTTAACACTTTTTTGGTTAGTACATGATTCCATGTGTGTTATTTCAAAGTTGATGTCTTCACTATTATTCTGCAATGTCAAAAATAGTCAAATAAAGAAAAACCGTGGAATGAGTAGGTGTGTCCAAACTTTTGCCTGGTTTTGTAATATATATATATAAATGTGACTAACAGCCGACTGAAGATGGCAGGGCAGTCCTGTGGTTGAGTCCGTCTGAGATAACATGGACTCTAAACAACGTAATGAAACTTTGTTGCCCCTTGCTGAAACAAGAAAGGTGTTGTAGTAAATGATGAATAGAATGGGCTTGGAACCGGTAACCCTGGCAATTTGACTGGTAAACTCATGGGTACACTTGCAATGGCTGCCTGGTATTGTGATGCTTTCATTTTCATGGTAATGTAGAATGTTCATTCAAATTACGTTAACTGATGTGGCTAATGCAATGGAATGTATTTTTTGTAATGTTTTTTGACTCAACAAAATCACAGCACCATTGATAGGTACACTTCCTGCTTTTCTCCTATGGGTACATTCGCAATGGCCACCAGTCATTCCATCATAGACTTGAATGGAGACACATTTTCTATTCATTTGGCAGCAAATGCAGTTAGGAGTGGAGAAAAGGAGAAAATGTGTCTAAAAATGGTAGATATTTATTTGGTCATTTGAACGGTTATTACAGAGTCATTTGGCTGCTGGACAGTTACTTTAAAATGCCATGTATGCCAATAATACTTGTTTTATTTCCCAAAATATGTACATACTCTGCAGTTCTAGTTCTAAAACAGCACATCATTATAACCACTCATTTATAAATTCTCCCTACATAGGCCTGCAGGAATAAAACACAACCCTTCCATAAGCGATCCCCTTACATACCTCCCTACCAATGCATCATATCGTCCAGGGTCAGGTAACATGTTATGGATAGTATTACCAAACAGAACCACACCTAAATGACTGGCCTTAGTAAGACAACCCTGCCATGATTCACAAGGCTGGTTAGAAATAAAGAGATGTTTACCCTAGATCTCTTACTCTTAGTGACTTATTTTTCTTACGTCAGGTAACCGTTTGCGGTCTTACTCTCCTCAAGGCTAAACTCCACTCAGAAACATCTATTCATACTGAGGACTGGAGTCATTAGTCATGTTGTGGAAATGTTGTCCTGCGTAAAACACTGATCTGGAGTGAAACTCAAAAGTATTTTCCTTGATTCCTCTCTGGTCGCCTCCTTCTCAAAACATCACAACGTGAGGAAAACTTGAGGACAAAATCAGAGTAGAAGATCTCCAATACTCTGTTTCCCTCTGATGTTTTGACAAGGAGAGGACATTTGGAATCAAAGGAAAATACTCCACCCTGGTCTTCGTGAGGACCAAGTGAGACCGTCCTGTTATGAAGCGGCTATGTGGGGGACATCATTTATTTTATTTTCAGGTTTACCAATAAAAAACAACAGTAGTGCTAAAGTTGAGGATAAATCGATTCACCAGATGAAATATCCTCAGATTGGCCCTATTCAACCAATCTTTGAATCAATGGCGGTTGTGTTGTCCGCTGCAGCTGAAAGGGAAGAGAGTGAGCTGGTCCCTGAGGCAAGAGATGTGACTGGACATAGACTCCAATGAGACATGCACTCAGAAATGGTCTGTGAGCAATCACAGTATAATTGGAAGGGAAGATGGCAATCATTCCATGATAAACACAGATTATAAAACGACCACAGATAGACAGACAACCAATCAACGCATCAGCAGGCCACCTGACAGAGACAGCAGGGGGAGCTGTGCCAAGGAAAGGTCAGCACAGAGATGAGGACCCGTGCAAATGTGCCTTACGCCACCCTTACACCCCCCTCCCCCTCCCCTGCTAACACCACGGTTCCTCCAGCATGCTCTAAAAAGGGTGGGCAGAGTACCTAAGCAAAACAAAGAGAAAAAAATACATGAACACAGAAAATATGAGCCTGATGATCGGAAATAATACAAATGTTTCCTGACTGCAGCGCTTATTGAAACAACCTACTTTCACGGGAAACTACTTTCGTTGTGTTATGTGGGAGGGCCCTGTTATCTGGTTAAAATAGAAACCGCCCATTTAGGAGGTTGCCAAGAGACAGAACTCACTCTTCCAGTTTCAAACATGTGGACACCTGTTTAGAGCTCTCAATATTTTGGGAAAGGTCATATGAGAAATAAGAGACATCTTATGGGTGTGTTAAAGGTCAAAAGGAAGGTGGGTATATCCACATCTGTACTGAGCCAATCCTATTACTTTGAGCAGGGACAGTCTCATTGAAAAACACATTTCAAAGACTAATCTTCCACATAACTCCTGTTACCATAGAAACCAGGACAAGAGGCTTGTTTAGGCTCATCCAATCATTTAGACCTCATTAGGGAAGTGCAGCGTTAAAGCTTCCTCTGCATCAGTGGGCACATTGTAGTCATGCCTACTGGACAGACTAGGAAAGTAAGAAAATGGAACATCACACAACTTGTGGCTACTGAAGTTTAGAAATTAAATTACTTCTGAAGTATAGAAGTAATTGAATTGGCTGTAATAAAATACACATGATACACTAGATTAGTCGTAAATAAGACAAATGTCCAGTGAGAATTAATAAATAAAATGCAGGGAAACTTGAACTTGCATATTCACATTGAATTAACATTTGCTAGTTATAACTTTGGAAATCACTGTTAAGACTTTCACTGCAGATTGGCACTAGGGGGGCTAACACAATAAATCAGGCTTTTGGCACAGAGAAAAGGTTACAATACAAAAAGGAAATTAGTGTAAACACAAAATAATGTAAATGTTGGGAGTCAAAAGAAACATGTTAGACTTTATTCATCTCCCTTGTACCCCTTTCAAGGAAGACTCAAAGGCAGAAATTGACAAGCAATCTCTAGACTGTTTCTGCCTTGATACGAAGGTCAATAATTCTCCACAAACAACTAGTTCCACCTGATATTCATGGTCATTAGATTCATCACTATAATTCCTGCTTGAGCAATATATAGGGTATATTTAAGCAATAAGGCCCGAGAAGGTGTAGTATATGGCCAATATACCCTGGCTAAGGGCTGTTCTTATGCACAACGCACTACAGAGGGCCTGGACACAGCCTTTAGCCATGGTACATTGGCCATTTATCAAAGCCGAGGTGTCTTATTGCTATTATAAACTGGTTACCAACGTAACTAGAGCAGTAAAAATAAATACCCGTGGTATACAGTCTGATCTCCCAGCCAATCAGCATTCAGGGCTTGAACCACCCAGTTTATAATTAGTAATATACCAGGGCCAAATCATTTGCAGCAAGGAGATCATCCTTTTTTTTTTTTTAAGAAATCTATAATAAATCCTGTTTGCAAAATAACATATCCAGCCAGGGATGAGAGACTACATGAAGTATGGTGTTCACTCCATTACACTTGACCACGGACACAACATTTCTTACATTCCACCATATCGGTTTACACAGGCTCTCTTGTTTAGTGTAAAGTAAACAGGGTCTGAAATAACTGAACTCTTGCAACAAAGAACCATACATCTCCATTTTGGAAAATGTTGTTGACTTTACATATATTTCTAGTTGTATAGTCAATTAGGTTTTAAAATGTTATATATAGACTTGTACAATATACTTCCACGAGTTTGAAACCATGGATATTGCAGTTAATTTATAATAATGAAATGTTAATAATTGATGAAGGCATTTCTTCTGTCATAACTTCTATCAGGAGAATGATTGACCCTCCGTCACGGCCATGGCACCAATCCCCCTTGGTGAGGGCAGGTAACCTGGCAGTTAAGAGTTAGGCCAGTAACTGAAAGGTCACTGGTTCGAATCCCTGAGCAGACTAGGTTAAAAATCTGTCAATGTGCTCAAACAAGACACCTAATCATCATTGCTCCAGTAAGTTGCACTGGATAAGAACTTCTGCTAAATGACTAAAATGTAAAGATGTATGGAGGCTGAACCCAACCCGCCTTGAGCTGAAAGAGGCATTCCAGTCCATTCTCAGAAGGTAGGTGTGGTACAGTAGGTAGGTGCTTTACCTGTGCCACCCCAGTGACAGTAATAGCTACACCCTCCGCTGTCTCTACATCCTCACACTTGGGCTGCAGGGTCATAATCTCAAGGGTTATCCTGTGGAGAATGTGGAAAAAATAAAAATAGGCATGTTCTGGAGGGAAGTGATAGCAAATTAATATAAGGGGAGTAAAAACACAAAAAGTGAAGGAAATAAAATATTAACATTCACTCAAAGGACTCCTCCAGGGATGTGACAACAGGATGTAATAGAATGCTTTTTTCCCAGGGCTCAAAATATCATTGGATTCTCAAATGTAGTTGTGATGTGAATTGAATCACCATATTGAAATAAATGTCAAGTCATGTTAACTTGTTAATTAACAGTGTAATAGCTAGCAATGGTGGGACCCTTCTGTACATCCCTTTCTCAGAGCATTCATTATGGGGATCCTGTTGCCAAAGCCCATAGGAGTGAGTTAACGAACACAGAGGTTAGCTGTGTAGCAAAGCCCATAGAACAGGTTAATGACAGACCGCTGACTCTCTCTCCCTTTCAGTGCAAAGGGAGAGAACAACATGGCATGGAGAAAGAAGGAAAAACAGAGAGAGAGACAGTAGTTAGCCAGTTAGTCCACCCGTTTGTTTGCCTCTGACGTTTTGTTTGGTTCTTGACCAGTCAGTCCGTGCCCGACTGTCTGTCTTTCTGGTCTTTGTAGTCTATTCGTGGCTGTCTGAAGAATTACCTGAGCCACCCCTGTCACATCCAGGGGGACACCCTCCAAGGTTTCGATATTCTCACAGCGACAGAGGATGGTCATTATCTCCAGAGACATCCTAAGCAGGTGATAGAGTTGTAGGAATAGGAGAGGCAGGACAGTGAGTGTAGTATATGCGTACAGTAGCTGTTAGGGATGTCAGTAGAGTAGGGTCAGGGGTGAGAGGGGAGGGATTAGAACGAGAAGATACTCTAGGAGGAAGTGGCATCGGTATCTCTAGTCTGGGCCTACGCCATAGACCAGACTCTACAGCAAAAAAGGAACCATTGTGTAACCTGACCACCAGAGTCAGAGAGCTTCAGATGGAACCAAAGGCTTTTCCAGTCTATCAATGATCTAATAATGCTAGTGTTTACATTACAAGCACGAACACTGCACAGCCAGTCAGTTCTCTCCACAACACAACAGACAGAAACAACTAGGACAAAGGGCAGGAGTCACGGGGAAGGATTGGTCAACACAGCAGCATTCTTAAAACCACATCTGAGATGAAGGCACAAGAGATTACTCAAAAATGCAAGTCCCTAATGACAATCTCTACTGCTTTGTTGAGGCTCGCTAAACAAGTCTAGAGCAGGGTTTCTTAAACTATGGGTCGGGACCCAAAGTGGGCCCTGGGCATGTGAGTTATGAGAATACATATATAAAATCACACACTAATTCTTCTTAATTTGGGTCGTAGGAGGACCGTTAATCTCTCATTTGGATCTCGAGCTGAAAAGGTTTAAGAACCCCTGGTCTAGAGAGTATTGACAACCAAGCAATTGACTGAGTAGTAATAATAATACAATGTGAATATTCAGCCCAAAATGAGTTTCACTGCTCTCACACACACACACTATGTCTACAACATGGCTAAGAACACTAACATCAAATCAATGTTAGATCCACTGACTGACAGAGCTAAAGTGCATTTAGAAGCTGGCCGAGTCCTCAGAAGCTCCCCATCAACAAGGGTTAAGGTTAGCAGTCTTTCAGCTTCGGTGTCCATGTCTGAGAGAGACAGAGTCAGGGCAGGGGCTGGCTGCAGCATCACTTCCCCAGGCCTCTGACTTCTTCTCTGTCTGTGTTATGGGAGAAAGGGATCAAAGTCTCATTGGGCCAGAGACACTAATAAGATTTCCCGTTTAGTGATGCAGCAGAGGCTGGGAGCTATGGTTACCCCCTTCAGGGCCCAGCCCATTCTCCAGCTGGTAACAGCTAACAACTAATGGCTACCAGCTAATGCAGGTGGGGATGGATTTTTTTTTTTTTAAACACTGCACCAGAGAAAAACTATACGTGGATGTCCTTTCTCATATTTATAGGAAAGGTGTTAAAAATATATTAGTACCATCGATGCGAAATATGTGAGGTCCAACTAGAGGCTGGAAATCGGTTTGTGCTGTAAAGCCAACTTCTATGGTTATTGTTGGCATGCCAAACAGAACAAACAGATCAGGGACCAGGCTAGATTAGGATATCTTCTTTCTTAGGGTGTTTTCACATATAGTCCTCTTCAAAAGAACCGATCTCAGTATTTTTAAAGTGAACTCTGGGGTAACCCCCCCCCAAAAAAACTAAAGAACTCAGTCCTCTGTATTCACACTGCCCTTGCCTTTGAATGAGGCCTCAACTCTTTTGCCAATTAAATTAACCTATTTTGTGGTCCAAGTCCTCTTTGCATCAACATTGCAATGTTTAGGAAGGAACCCACAACTTTTTCCAACATTCACTAAATGCACTCTGGGTTTTAACAAAGTGCAGGACAAGCCATTCTAGGAAGTGTTATAAGACAGCTAGATATACAGTGCCTTCAGAAAGTATTCACACCCCTTAACTTTTTTTTAAAATCTTGCTGTGTTAGCCTAAATTTAAAATTGACATTGTTACACAATACCCCATAACATCAAAGTGGAATTGTGTTTTGATTTTTTAAATACTAATTAAAAATGAAAAGCTGAAATGTTGAGTAAATAATTATTCAACCCCTTTGTTATGGCAAGCCAAAACACAGATTCAACCAAAGACCAGGGAGGTTTTCCCAATGCCTTGCAAAGGGCAACTATAGGTAGAAAAATAAAAGGCACTAAAGTAATACTGCAAAAACTGTGGAAAAGCTATAAACATTTAGTCCTGAATACACGTTTCAAAGTGTTCTGTTATATTTGGGGCAAACCCAATACAACACATTACTGAGTACCACTCCATATTTTCAAGCATAGTAGTGGCTGCATCATGTTATGGGTATGCTTGTAATCCTTAAAGACAATTTTTTTAAATCATGAAAACAGAACTAAAACAGAATAGAGCTAAGCACTAGAAAACCTTGCTCAGTCTGCCTTCCACCAGACCCTGGGTGATGAATTCACCTTTCAGCGGGATAATAATTTTAGAAAATAAGGCCAAATCTACACGGAGTATACAAACATTAAGAAAACCTGTTCTTTCCATGACATGACTGACCAGGTAAACCCAGGTGAAAGCTATGATCCCTTATTGATGTCACTTGTTAAATCCACTTTAAAAATTAGTGTTGATGAAGGGGAGGAGACAGGTTAAATAATTATTTAAGCCTCAAGACAATTGGATTGTGTATGTATGCCATTCAGAGGGTGAATGGCAAGACAAAATATTTAAGTGCCTTTGAATAGGATATGGCAGGTGCCAGGCGCACCGATTTGTCTCAAGAACAGCAACACTGCTGGGTTTTTCACTCTCAACAGTTTCCTGTGTGTGTGTGTGTGTGTGTGTGTGTGTGTGTGTGTGTGTCAAGAATGGTCCACCTCCCAAAGGACATCCAGCCAACTTGACATAACTGTGGGAAGCATTGGAATCAACCTGGGCCAGCATCTCTGTGGAAAGCTTCCGACACAATGTTCCCTCTAAGCTGTGCGCGCAATAGCCGAGACTTCCGCTCAGCTCAGAAATATCAGCCCACAGAGAGAAGCATGAGATTGAACACTTCTGTAAAAAAATATGATAAAAGCCTTGTTCCTATTTTACATTTTTTGTCTAGGGCTGTTGGCGGTAGGTGCACCCAATTCAGCTGCTCTGCGTGCCGAGTAGGCGAACTGTTGCCATTTTGAACCAATTCATGTTTCTAAAGGAAAACGGTGGCTTCCCTACAGGCCCAGAGAGCAAATCAAGTGCACTATAGGCCTATCGAATGGCTCAGATTACAGTGTCTACAGTAACATAGCAGGCATAAAAGAAAGCTACAGCAAAGTTGATACTGTAATATTTCAAAACGTTTAAAACCATGACTAGAGTGACTTCATGTTTAAGTTCTTACTCAGCACTGTCAACACTTTGTATAAGCCATAAAATGCTTGTTCTTCCCTTCTTGTTCTTCCATTTCCACTCAGCGCTACAACAACTACTGCAGCAGTAATGAATGAGTAGGGAAGTGTATTGTTATTTTTAGTGGCTTGGGCTTTTTTTTATATTGAGGAATATTTCACTCTGTTCATAGGAGTAACAACCATTTGTACACAAGGCAGAAAATATGCGGTGCGACTCGAGATTCACCATCAGCTGGAGACTGAGTCCCTTTTTGGTCAGTGTCAGTGGAGGAAAAGGAGAGATGTTGAGAGTCGGACCCTCAGTCTACTGCTCTCCCTCCGCTGAGACTGACCATCAGATGCAGGCACCCTCAGCCCAGTAAAATAAAAAAGCAAATTATTTAAAATGTATGCTCACTCAACTTTGCTTCACAAGTAATACAACGGATCTATTACCGGTGTGATCATATAGCCTAGCTCAAATTGTGAAAAATATATTTATTTTTTAAATGGCCCAAACAATGCATTGGCAGGGCAACTGCGGTGCTAATGTATTGACAATATCCACGTTTCACTTTACTGTGGCAATTGTGACACGCAATATTAGCCACTTTCAATGCAACATACCGAAACAAACTATGTAACAGATTTTATTATTGTAGACAGAACGCTTCAGAGTAGGATTTTACTGAATTCACACACATTATTCAGCCTGTACACAGCCCGGTGCAGCATAAACAGTCAGAGCTGCAGTAGGCCTATATGCAAATTGACCATTGTCATTTTTGGATCTGTGCCATTTACTTTGAACTGGACTGTGTTTACAGCACTAGAGGTCGTGAGTAGATGTGCATGTATTGAGATCAAAAGCGAGAGCTGCATGTAGCCACGAGCGCACATTTTGTTCATATTATTTGCCCAGTTATAGGTCATTTGTAGTCGGCAATAGGGGAGCGATTGCTTCCTACAAGAGCAGAAAACATATACATTTCTAGAAATCTTTGAAAAGTGAGTCAGGTAAAGAGCTGTCTTAAAACGGGTAGTTTTGTATTTTGAGACAGGCTTGAATAAGCTAAGTAGTCAAAAGGCAGAGGGTAGCATAATTTGTATGATTCTCTGTAATATATGGTATGGGAATAATAATGCATTTTATTTTGTAAAGTGGTTTCTTGCATAAAACACATTTTCAGTCACCTTGTATGAAGGACCAATGTCAATTCCTGCATGTTTTCTTTTTTTCTTTCTAAAGTCTCATGGAATGTAGTTCTACTTTGAACACCACACATTCGACACTACTGTAGAATTAATGATAGAACAGCCATTTCCATTTTAAAATGTTATGGGATGCATTTGATGGTAGGCTACTCTAGTATTTGGTAGCATTGCCTTTCAATTGTTTAACTTGGGTCAAATGTTTTGGGTAGCCTTCCACAAGCTTCCACAATAAGTTGGGTGAATTTTGGCCCAATCCTCCTGACAGAGCTGGTGTAACTGAGTCAGGTTTAGGCCTCCTTGCTCGCACACGCCTTTTCAGTTCTGCCCACAAATGTTCTATAGGATTGAGGTCAGGGCTATGTGATGGTCACTCCAATACCTTGACTTTGGGGTCATTGTCCATTTGGAAGACCCATTTGCAACCAAGCTTTAGCTTCCTGACTGATGTCTTGAGATGTTGCTTCAATATATCCACATAATTTTCCTGCCTCATGATAACATCTATTTTGTGAAGTGCTCCAGTCCCTCCTGCAGCAAAGTGCAGTCACAAATTGATGCTGCCACCCCCGTGCTTCATGGTTGAGATGGTGTTCTTCGGCTTGCAAGCCATCCCCTTTTTCCTCCAAACATAACGATGGTCATTATGGCCAAACAGTTCTATTTTTGTTTCATCAGACCAGAGGACATTTCTCCAAAATGTACGATCTTTGTCCCCATGTGCAGTTGCAAACTGTAGTCTGGCGTTTATACTTGCATACTATTCTTTGTACAGATGAACGTGGTACTTTCAGTCATTTGGAAATTGCCTGAATGAATCAGACTTGGAGGTCGACAATTATTTTGAGGTCTTGGCTGATTTCTTTTGATTTTCCCATGATGTCAAGCAAAGAGGCTCTGAGTTTGAAGGTAGGCCTTGAAAAACAGCCACACCTCCAATTGACTCAAATTATGTAAATTAGCCTATCAGAAGCTTCTTAAACCATGACATAATTTTCTGGAATTTTCCAAGCTGTTTAAAAGGCAGTCAACTTAGTGCATGTGAACTTCTGACCCACTGGAATTGTGATACAGTGAACTATAAGTGAAATAATCTGTCTAAACAATTGTTGGAAAAATGACTTGTGTCATGCACAAAGTATATGTCCTAACCGACTTGCCAAAACTAGTTTGTTAACAAGAAATTTGTGGAGAGGTTGAAAAACGAGTTTTAAATGTGTGTAGATGAGGTGAATCTTTTTAATAAATTTTGAATTCAGGCTGTAACAACAAAATGTGGAATAAATCAAGTGGTATGAATACTTTCTCAAGGCATTGTACCTACTTACATTTTGGAAGCTAATAGATTGCATTTAGTTAAAAGATAGACAAAATATTTCTAATCAAGTCGCTTTGGGTAAGAGCGTCTGCTAAATGACTAAAATGTAAAATACTATTAACATGTAAATATGTTAACAATAATATTTAAATATAACAATAAATAGCAGAAGAATAACTGCAGATGAAATAATACTGTAATTGAAAATTGTACACCCAATGAGAAAATATATTTGATGAGAATCACAACTAAAATCAATTCTAGCTCTTAAAGTTTAGGCAGCTTGCCTCTAAGAGCAAGAGTTGATTTTAGTTGTGATCCTCATGAGATATGTTCTCATTGGGTGTACAATTTTCAATTACAGCATTATTTAATCTGCAGTTATTCTTCTGCTATATGTAAATATTATTGTTAACATATTTACATGTTTTTACATTTTAGTCATTTAGCAGATGCGCTTCTCCAAAGCGACTTGATTACAATGATTTTGTCTTGTCTTTTTAGTGCTTCACACTATCCAAACCCCACAATCGAATAAAGTTTGAAACTCTTAGCTTATAGATCACAATGCAAAAAATCAATTAATCGGAACTAACTTCATGCATCCTTGACAATCACTAATAAATATCCAAAAATAGCACAAGTTGTCTGAAAGGGACCAAGTGTGAAAACAACCGTAAAAGAGCGCCACAGGCAACAAACACTTGAGCCATCCCATGCCTCAACTTCACTTCACTTCATTTAGAGCCTTAATGGCAGGTATCCTAGCAACTACTAGACAAAAGCCCATGGCTGAATCCCAAATCACCCCCCCCCCCTCCCCTCGCCCTCCATTTGCACATTTACGCACACCTCCTCCATTTGCACAAGTGTCCCAAAGCTGAGGGAGTGAAAATTATTGAAGGTGTAGGGTTTAATTAGACCTTCAGATAGCCATTTTGACCGAGCCAGCCAGGTTGCAAGCATCAGAGCGAAGTGCTATCCCAACATGCACTGCAAAATGTTTGAATTTCATACAAAAGAAAAGAGGTGTGCCTAATTTTACGTCACATGCATTTGTTGATGACTGATTTCGAGACTTGACACATGTAACAGGCGAAATACCTCCCAAATGAAACGTTTAACTGTTACGGAGGTTTATTAATTTGAATTTCATGCTCGTTTTATCATTTAAAAAGTGGAACATGAACTGCATCATTCAAGTCAAGAGTGTGTCCCGCAGTTGATGGGTTTATTGAGCCCATCGCCACTCTCTGGAAGTCACCCTTGAGGTTGTCAGCAACACGTGATGACGGAGGGCCCTCTGAGCAAGTTGGTAGGAGAGAGGGTGTGGTTTGGGATTCACAACTTGTCTTTATAGCTTGAAGCTAGTTCGGACATCATTCCCAAAAAACGGCAGGGCAGAGAGACACATACCAGGCAAGGCAGGTTAGTTAGCATGGCAGAAACAAAGAGGGAACAAACATACACATAATACATTAAATGTATAACATTAACAATACTGTATATGTAGTTAAGGGAAAATGCATCAAATAAATTGTCATGGGATTTGTTGTGTTCAGAGATCTAAAAACGATCACCGCAAATGTTTTAATCTTTTCGACTTGATTTTACAACTATCATATGCGCTGTGGAAAATAAAATGTTTATTTGTTAAATACAGGCCAACTGTAATATTATCTGTCTGTAGCAGGAGAACAGAATTCAGTGAGAATGAACTGCACCTGACCTTCCCTAACCTCTGTCTGTGTTTGTCTTTCCATTTCAATGCTGTGCTGTAGTGTGTACAGGGGTTGTTAGCTGCAATGTTGTGTTCGAGAGCAGCTGAGTAGTGGGTGCTGTGATGCGCTGTGTTTACACACACACACAAACCACTTGTCCAGTTTATAATATAACAAAACTCATTTTCTTTTGTGTTGGTGAAGAGACGTAACTTGGAAATATGTTTAAATGTGTGGTGTAGATGTCAGGATAAATGGGCACAGTTTTAAATATGGCGTTGAGGTTTAAAAATACTCATTTGTCTACCAACAAACAATAGGCACAAATGGAGGCCTTTTGGAGGTAAATAATGGCTGGATGTTAGGGCAGTGTAGAGCGATTTCAGTGCCAACAGAAATTGTACTTGAATTCAATATTTCTATAATATTTCAAATGTAATCATTGAATTCATAAAGTGAACTTGTATTTTATGATTTGAAACTGAAGATTGCATTCAGTTTTACAATTCAATTTAATATTTAAATTCAACATTTATCAAGTCTAGTTTCAAGCAGACAATGAATGCAATATTGAAATAAATATTGATTTTTAAAACTGAATGCAATATTTATTCAAGTTCAATTTATTAATTCAATGGTTCACTTTGTTCATTACAAACCCCAAAATATATGAATTCAAATTCAATAGGCATGTCTAAATACAAATTCAAAAATATTGAAATCAAATAGTTTTTGTTGGCACTGAAATCACTCCATTGCATTGGTGTACATTTCCAAACTGTAGGCTACCCAAATCCTGTGAATGGGTTACACCTTCTCCTTACCTCTGGATGTCTGTGATGAGCCACCAGGCCCATGACCAGCCTCCCACCACATAGGTCTTCCCATCGGAGCCACAGCAACCACCTGTTGGCCAACACAGACAACATGAGTATGACATTGTAACCACTATCACTGATACTACCATAGAAATAGTACTGTATTTTACACTGAACACATTGTTAGTCATTGTCATCACACTGCAGTATCATTATCAGAGTATTACACTATTATTAGACCACAGTAAACCAGACCAGTATCATGGTATCAGACCTCAGTTTGAAGAGCTGAGGTACCAGGGAGGAGTGGGTGGTAGTGGTTGGAATATAGGTCAATAACTCAATCTAACTGAATGTAGATTGGGATTGAAATTCTTTGCTACAGTACTATAACAATGAACCATAAAGTCATAGGTTATCAAGTCAACCAAAGCTGTACCACCCCTCCACATGCCTACAAACAAACCCAATTTAGTGTTAACCTATTACAGTGTCACTATATGTAGTGTTATTCCCCTCTTAGTTCAGTGTATTTGTGAGTGTTTTAGGCCTCATGTAGAAACAAGTTATTTAACTGGATTTACAGTCACAACAAGCCTCCTGTAGACCACAAACGAAACACTCACTGTTCCGAACTTCCCCTGGCACTTACACTTCAACACTTGCTCCACATACACCAACAAACCCCAATTGATGGTGGTGACAGTTCCACTGCAGGAAAGTTAGCTCACACGCAAATGAGAAATCAAGTTCTGGAAAACACAATTGTGCTAACAAATGGCAGTTATCAAAAGGGTTTTTACTGGCAGTGGTTGTCGCCCCCCCCAGGCTATGATAAGGCCTAGAGTAAATAAACTAACAAAGACCGCTATGACATTAAGGGGATTATTTCGCCACTCTATTCTTCCGACAGGTTAGATTACTTCACGAAAGCGATGCACGGCGCAATGACGGGGCAGAACTCGGTGTTATGCTTGACGGTCAAATAGTTGCTAGCTATGACAAGGAAGCTGCCATGTGGGGAATCGTAGGCAGCTCATATCTTATTGATACCATGTCTTGTTTTGAGGTGTTTTGACTCATCACGTCTATGCTAATATAACATTTGCTAGCTAGCTAACCAACAAGTAACAATGTATTTGAGAGAAGTGCTCATTGAGCAAATGTACACTGCTCAAAAAAATAAAAGGGAACACTAAAATAACACATCCTAGATCTGAATGAATGAAATATTATTATTAAATACTTTTTTCTTTACATAGTTGAATGTGCTGACAACAAAATCACAAAAATTTATCAACCCATGGAGGTCTGGATTTGGAGTCACACTCAAAATTAAAAGTGGAAAACCACACTACAGGCTGATCCAACTTTGATGTAATGTCCTTAAAACAAGTCAAAATGAGGCTCAGTAGTGTGTGTGGCCTCCACGTGCCTGTATGACCTCCCTACAACGCCTGGGCATGCTCCTGATGAGGTGGCAGATGGTCTCCTGAGGGAACTCCTCCCAGACCTGGACTAAAGCATCCGTCAACTCCTGGACAGTGTGGTGCAATGTGGCATTGGTGGATGGAGCGAGACATGATGTCCCAGATGTGCTCAATTGGATTCAGGTCTGGGGAACGGGCAGGCCAGTCTATAGCATCAATGCCTTCCTCTTGCAGGAACTACTGACACACTCCAGCCACATGAGGTCTAGCATTGTCTTGCATTAGGAGGAACCCAGGGCCAACCACACCAGCATATGGTCTCAAAAGGGGTCTGAGGATCTCATCTCGGTACCTAATGGCAGTCAGGCTACCTCTGGCGAGCACATGGAGGGCTGTGCGGCCCCCCAAAGAAATGCCACCCCACGACTGACCCACCGCCAAACCGGTCATGCTGGAGGATGTTGCAGGCAGCAGAACGTTCTCCACGGCGTTTCCAGACTGTCACGTCTATCACATGTGCTCAGTGTGAACCTGCTTTCATCTGTGAAGAGCAGAGGGCGCCAGTGGCGAATTTGCCAATCTTGGTGTTCTCTGGCAAATGCCAAACGTCCTGCACGGTGTTGGGCTGTAAGCACAACCCCCACCTGTGGACGTCGGGCCCTCATACCACCCTCATGGAGTCTGTTTCTGACCGTTTGAGCAGACACATGCACATTTGTGGCCTGCTGGAGGTCATTTTGCAGGGCTCTGGCAGTGCTCCTCCTTGCACAAAGGCGGAGGTAGCGGTCCTGCTGCTGGGTTGTTGCCCTCCTACGGCCTCCTCCACGTCTCCTGATGTACCGGCCTGTCTCCTGGTAGCGCCTCAATTGCTATGGACACTACACTGACAGACACAGCAAACCTTATTGCCACAGCTCGCATTGATGTGCCATCCTGGATGAGCTGCACTACCTGAGCCACTTGTGTGGGTTGTAGACTCCATCTCATGCTACCACTAGAGTGAAAGCACCGCCAGCATTCAAAAGTGACCAAAACATCAGCCAGGACGCATAGGAACTGAGAAGTGGTCTGTGGTCACCACCTGCAGAACCACTCCTTTATTGGGAGTGTCTTGCTAATTGCCTATAATTTCCACCTGTTGTCTATTCCATTTGCACAACAGCATGTGAAATTTATTGTCAGTGTTGCTTCCTAAGTGGACAGTTTGATTTCACAGAAGTGTGATTGACTTGGAGTTACATTGTGTTGTTTAAGTGTTCCCTTTATTTTTTTGAGCAGTGTATTTAGGTTTTAAATCAAATGTAGAGGAAATATAATTTAAAATGTTGTCATTCTTTTGTTTCTAAGTTAACTGGTGGGGTTTTGCTCCACGGTTGTGCACATCTCGGGTTTGTTGCGCAACAACCCACCAGTCTATTATAGCTGCCTTTCAGAAGGAGCAAATGCAGTTGAGGAGTGTTGAGAATGACTGTCAGCTGTAAGGGCAACCAGGGTCATGTTCAATAAGGCACATTGTAGATAAATGTTTCATGCCAAAGGAACATTGTCTGTTCATCTACCCAGACAAGCATGTGCAATATCCCTCCAAAATGTTAGGAAATGCAGTTTGCCTAAGTACGTACACCTGAGAGGAAATTAAAGAATAATTCAAATCAAATTCATTGCATGAACCACCACCATAATAAATAGCCTAGCATTTTCTTGACTAAAGACAAGAGTTTCTAAGCTTCCTTGCGGATCATGAGGACATGGTTTCATGTCACATTAATACAATTTCTGCCATTGGGGGCCTCCAGGGTGGCGCAGTGGCTAAGGGCATTGCAGCGCCAGCTGTGCCACCAGAGACTCTGGGTTCGCGCCCAGGCTCCGTCGTGACCGGCCGCGACCGGGAGGCCCGTGGGGCAACACACAATTGGCCTAGCGTCGTCCGGGTTTGGCAGGTAGGGATATCCTGGTCTCATCACGCACCAGCAACTCCTGTGGTGGGCCAGGCGCAGCGCACACTAACCAAGATCGCAAGGTGTTTCCTCCGACACATTGGTGCGGCTGGCTTCCAGGTTGAATGCGCGCTGTGTTAAGAAACAGTGCGGCTTGGTTGGGTTGTGTATCGGAGGATGCATGACTTTCAACCTTAGTCTCTCCCGAGCCCGTACGGGAGTTGTAGCGATGAGACAAGATGGTAGCTACTAACAATTGGATACCATGAAATTGGGGAGAAAAAGGGGGTAAAAATTCAACAACAAAAAATGTCTGCTGTTGTTTCTCATATGATTTGTGTGATTCAATCTTTTATAGTGTGTGTGAGTGAAAGAAAAAATTAATAAAAATAACCCTTCATCTAAGGTATTCTGGCTCTGATAAAAATCACTAGCAATACAGGTTTAAAACTCACAGCAAGCAGTACCATCTGAGGGCGTCAAGCATTTCTGGCTGTTGACCAGAAATGTCCAGCTTTCACGACACCCCCACACGAGGGGGAGACGCTGGCTTGTCTTAACTGCAAACAATCGCTAACTTATTATTAGGCCTACAGAATGACAGTTTAGATGCAAGGGCATCCCGCTCAGAGGCTATTTACAGTGCCTTCAGAAAGTATTCACACTAGAGGTCGATCGATTAATCAAAATGGCCAATTTCAAGTTTTCATAACAATCGGAAACAGTCATTTTGGACGCCGATTTTGCCGATTTTTTTTTACACCTTTATTCAACTAGGCAAGTCAGTTAAGAACACATTCTTATTTTCAATGACAGCCTAGGAATGGTGGGTTAACTGCCTTGTTCAGGGGCAGAATGACAGCTTTTACCTTGTCAGCTCTGGGATTCAATCTTGCAACCTTACGGTTAACTAGGCCAACGCTCTAACCACCTGCCTCTCATTGTACTCCACGAGGAGCCTGCCTGTTACACAAATGCAGTAGAAGCCAAGGTAAGTTGCTAGCTATCATTAAAATCATATCTTATAAAAAACAAACATAATCACTAGTTAAACTAGTAATATCATCAACCATGTGTAGTTATCTAGCGTGTCCTGCGTTGCATATAATCGATGCAACGCTGAGGGATGATTTAACAAAAGCGCCTTTGCGAAAAAAAGCCCAAAAGTTCCACGATTGTACCTAACCATAAACACCAATGCCTTTGTTAAAATCAATACACAGAAGTATATATTTTTAAACCTGCATGTTTAGCTAAAAGAAATCCAGGTTAGCAGGCAATATTAACCAGGTGAAATTGTGTCACTTCTCTTGCATTCATTGCACGCAGAGTCAGAGTATATGCAACAGTTTAGGCCGCCTGGCTCATTATGAACGAATTTGCCAGAATTTTACATAATGATGACAGAGCATTGAAGGTTGTACAATGTAACAAGAATATTTAGACTTCGGTATTTTATCTAACGGGTGGCATCCCTAACGATTCCATATTTCACTGAAATAAACGTTTTGTTTTCGAAATGATGGTTTCCGGATTCGACCATATTAATGACCAAAAGCTTGTATTTCTGTGTTATGTTATAATTAAGTCTATGATTTGATATTTGATAGAGCAGTCTGACTGAGCGATGGTAGGCAGCAGCAGGCTCGTAAGCATTCATTCAAACAGCACTTGTGTGTTTTGCCAGCATTTCTTCACAAGCACAGCGCTGTTTATGACTTCAAGCCTATCAGCCTAATGGCTGGTGTAACCGATGTAAAATGGCTAGCTAGTTAGCGGGGTGCGCGCTAATAGCGTTTCAAAGGTCACTCTGAGATTTGTAGTAGTTATTCCCCTTGCTCTGCAAGGGCCGCGGCTTTTGTGGAGCGATGGGTAAAGCAGCTTCGAGTGTGGCTGTTGTCGATGCGTTCCTGGTTCGAGCCCAGGTAGGGGTGAGGAGAGGGACGGAAGCTATACTGTTACTGGCAATACTATAGTGCCTATAAGAACATCCAAAGTATATGAAATGCAAATGGTATAGAGAGAAATATTCCTATAATAACTACAACCTCAAACTTCTTACCTGGGAATATTGAAGACTCGTGTTAAAAGGAAACACCAGCTTTCATATGTTCTCATGTCCTGAGCAAGGAACTTAAACATTAGCTTTCTTACATGGCACGAGCCTTAGATCATTAATATGGTCAAATCCAGAAACTATCATCTCGAAAACAAGACCTTTATTCTTTCAGTGAAATACGGAACCATTCCGTATTTTATCTAACGGGTGGCATCCAGTCTAAATATTCTTGTTACATTGCACAACCTTCAATGTTATGTCATAATTATGTAAAATTCTGGCAAATTAGTTCACAATGAGCGAGGCGGCCCAAACTGTTGCATATACCCTGACTCTGCGTGCAATGAATGCAAGACATTACACAATTTCACCTGAAAGTTTAAAAATATATACTTCTGCGTATTGATTTTAAGGAAGGCATTGGTGTTTATGGTTAGGTACACATTGGAGTAACGACAGTCCTTTTTCACAAATGCGCACTGCATCGATTATATGCAACGCAGGACACGCTAGTTAAACTAGTAATATCATCAACCATGTGTAGTTAACTAGTGATTATGATTGATTAAGTTTAATGCTAGCTAGCATCTTACGCGAATGCAGTAAGAAGCCAAGGTAACAGGCAGGCTCCTCATGAGGCAGGTGGTTAGAGCGTTGGACTAGTTAACCGTAAGGTTGCAAGATTGAATCCGAGCTGACAAGGTAAAAATCTGTCGTTCTGCCCCTGAACAAGGCAGTTAACCCACCGTTCCAAGGCATTCATTGAAAATAAGAATGTGTTCTTAACTGACTTGCCTAGTTAAAGATTAAATAAAAGGTGTAAAAAAAATAAAAATCTGCTAAAATCGGCGTCCAAAATGACTGATTTCCGATTTATGAAAACTTGAAATCGGCCCTAATTAAATCGGCCATTCAGATTAATCAGTCAACCTCTAATACTATGTATGCATGTATGTATGTATGTATGGTGAAATGCCACTCAATTTAAAAATCTAGATGACTTTTTATGCAATATTGCCTAGCCCTACGTGCTGGTCAGAGACTCCCAGTACCATTCAGCACTCATTGCATACTGAAATTTTGCAATGAGGGGTGTGGGCCATATTACAAGATGGACGTCTTAATGCAGGTCTCCAAAGTGGAGAGGAGCAATGCTGAAACGGACCCTGGAAGGATGGATTATTTCAGTGACTGACGTGGACACAGCTGCTGCTCTGCTTCCCTCAGAATACTTCAGATGCCAGACAGACTCCACATACTAGAGGCCACCATGGGAGTGAGAATTTACCCCTTAAAAATCATGGCATCACATTTAGGCTCGCTTCATGCCTGGTTGATTCATGCGCTATGGCTAGGACTTTGTTTCTTAGAAGAAAAAAAAGGTCCTATTTTACTCAACTTTTTTATTCTAAGAGAAAATCATAAGTGTTACTAGTAGGTCGTCTGTTCATAATGGACAGTTATCAAATTGTATTTGTCACATGCACCAAACACAATAGGTGCAGACCTTATTGAGATGTTTACCTTCAAGTCCTTATTAAACAATGCAGTAAAGAAAAAGTGTTAAGTAAAAATACAAATAAAAGGGTCTGGGCTACGTTCTCAAATAATCGTAAGGTATGCTTTCACCGTAAAGCATTTTTTAAATCTGACACCGTGGTTGGAGTCACAAGAAGTTAATCTTTAAACCTATGTAAAATATATGTTTTGTTTTCTGAATTTTTATTTCTGTATTTGAATTTGGTACTCTGCAATCTCACTGGATGTTGGCCAGGTGGGATGCTAGCGTCCCACATACCCTGGAGGTTAAAAGGCTGCTAAAATTTTAAATATCGGTATCGTTTTTGGCAAGGAAAATATCGGATATCAGCCAAAAATGTCATATCGGTGCATCCCTAGTTTAAATGTCTTACTCACGTCGGCTACGGAGAGCGTGATCACAGTCTTCTGGAACATCTGATGCATGCTTCAGTGTTGCTTGCCTCGAAGTGAGCATAGAAGTGATTTAGCTCATCTGGTAGGCTCGTGTCACTGGGCAGCGCACGGCTGTGCTTCCCTTTGTAGTCTAATAGTTTTCAAGCCCTGCCACATCCGACGAACGTCGGAGCCGGTGTTGTACGATTCAATCCTAGTCCTGTATTGGTCCTGTGATGGTTCGTTGGAGGGCATAGCAGGATTCCTTATAAGCTTCCGGGTTAGAGTCCCGCTCCTTGAATGAGGCAGCTCTACCCTTTAGCTCAGTGCGAATGTTAACTGTAATCCATGGCTTCTGGTTGGAGTATGTACGTACAGTTACTGTGGAGACGATGTTGTCGATGCACTTATTGATGAAGCCAATGACTGATGTGGTGTACTCCTCAGTGCCACCGGAAGAATCCTGGAACATATTCCAGTCTGTGCTAGCAAAACAGTCCTGTAGCTTAGCATCTGCGTCATCTGACCACTTCTAACCTCTGCTAGGTTGGAAAATGTATGTAATGCTTTTGTGCAGGGCGCTGTCCTCAGATAATAGCATAGTATGCTTTCGCCGTAAAGCCTTTTTGAAAACTGACAAAGCGGCTGGATTAACAAGTAGTTAAGCTTTTAAATGATGTATGACACTTGTATTTTCATGAATGTTTAATATTACGATTTCTGTCGAATTTCGCGCTCTGCAATTTCACCGGATGTTGTCGAGGCCGGGCGCTAGCAGCACGCCTATCCCAAAGAGGTTTTAATGTCCCATTGGTATGATATTAGTGATCGTAGTTAGTCTATTTTGTTATCCAATGATTGTAAATTGGTTAATAGGACTGATGGTAGAGGCAGATTACCAACTCGCCGTCGGATCCTTACAAGGCACCATGACCTACGTCCCTGATATCTGTCTCTTTCCCATGTGAATGACGGGAATTTGGGCCTTGTCAGGTGTCTGAAGTAAATCCTTTGCATCTGACTCGTAAAATAAAACATTTGTCCAGTACGAGGTGAGTAATCACTATCCTGATATCCGGAAGCGCTTTTCGGTCATAAGAGACAGTGGCAGAAACATTATGTACAAAATAAGTTTAAATTACGTGAAAACTCACAATAGCACAATTGGTTAGGAGACTGTAAAACAGCAGCCATCTCCTCCGGCACCATTATGAATTTCATGGGGGATGAGAGAAGCTAGCCTGTGCCTTAACCTAACTTTGACCCCCTAAACCTAACCCCGGACCTTAAACCAAACCATAACCCTAAAGTTACAAAGACAGCTCATGTACTTGCTGCAACTGATCGAAGAGTTGATGTGCAAGCAAGCTGTTGAGCATGGTCATCTAGTGACAAAAGGAAAAGTGAGGGTCACTGTAGTATGGATCACGTGACCATAATTCTTCATGACATTTGGGTTTCCATAGTCATCTGGTGACTCATACCTCTGGTTTCAACACAATGGAAAATCCAAGAGCTGTTCTTTCATTCAGTAAGGAATGTAGTCCTGATAGCCAACAACGATGAGACAGCCTATAGGGAGGTCGTCAGAGACCTGACAGTGTGGTGCCAGGACAAAAACCTCTCCCTCAACGTGAGCAAGACAAATGAGCTGATTGTGGACTACAGGAAAGGGAGGGCCGAACACACCCTCATTCACATCAACAGGGCTGTAGTGGAACGGGTCGAGAGTGTCCACATCACCAACAAACTATCACGGTCAGAGGAAGGCCCCAAAAAAATTGTCAAAGACTCCATTCACCCAAGTCATAAACTGTTCTCTGTTACCGCACAGCAAGCGGTACCGGAGTGCCAAGTCTAGGTCCAAAAGGATCCTTAACAAAATATGTCAGGAAGACCCCCAAGCCATAAGACTGCTGAACAATTAATCAAATGGCCACCCAGACTATTTACATTGACACCCCCTTTGTTTTTACACTGCTGCTACTCGCTGTTTATTATCTATGCAGCCACTTTACCTACATGTAAAACTTACCTTGACTAACCTGTACCCCCAGTCCCTGTACCTCCTGTATATAGCCTTAAATATTTTCCTAGTAAATATTTTCTTAACTTTATTTCTTGAACTGCATTGTTGTTTAAGGGCTTGTAAGTAAGCGTTTCACGTTAAGGTCTACACCTGTTGTATTCGGCCCATGTGGCAAATAAAATATTAGACAGGAAACTGGTTTCTCAAAGAGGTTATGATGAAAACAAACTACTCTGCACTGTAGTAGGCTACACCCCAAACCACAGTCAAACTGCTGCAATCTGTACAAGACGAGTACAAATCTGATTCTTTCTTCTCTAACCAACGTTACATAAACAATCAAATCGGATTTTGCTGAGTGATTTGTAATCCTCATACATACTCTGTCTCAATAATAAAACACAATCAAAAGGGTTGATTATGATATCATGCCTAATTTGTGTAACTTTCTACAAAAGACTAAGATAACATAGCCTAGCTACTCACGTATCCTAGTGTACCGAGGGAAGTCTGTCCTTGAAACTGCCTGAAAATGACATTGTAATCTTTCAAGGAACATACACAGCTACATTTACCAACATAACATAGTTAATTGCAGTTCTCCAGTGCTGCTACAGATCAGGGTTTGTAAAGATGGAGTCAGTTTCCAGACCTTAAAAGACCTCACGCTAAATCTAATGTCTCTAACTTAACTTAACTCATATGGATTAAATAAAGCCATCAGCAATACTTCCACAAATTCCAGTGGTTTGCGCAGGTTTCACATGTCACGAGTCATGATAACCACTCTCATATTGCCACACTGCAAATAGAAGGCTACAGGCAGTCTAGTATCCAGAAATTACATTTTCAGATGCAAAAAGCATGTCTAACATAATTAGTAAAAACCTATTAATATGTTCTTGTTTTTTTAGCCAAAGTTATTTATACTACGCTTAGAGTTGTACTGTATTTCATGGGTAATATTCCATTAGCTACAATCACTGTGGCTTTAACATACCAGGACAAATTTCATACCATTTAATCTGTATTACGTAAATCTGCTATGACATTTGTGGTCTGAATGTATAGGTAACTGTAAATCGATCTAGGTAAAATCGCCTGCTAAATGGCTAAAATGTCAACCCCCCCCCCCCCCCCTCCCCTATCATGTTCCCTCCCCTATCATGTTCCCTCCCCTATCATGTTCCCTCCCCTATCATGTTCCCTCCCCTATCATGTTCCCTCCCCTATCATGTTCCCTCCCCTATCATGTTCCCTCCCCTATCATGTTCCCTCCCCTATCATGTTCCCTCCCCTATCATGTTCCCTCCCCTATCATGTTCCCTCCCCTATCATGTTCCCTCCCCTATCATGTTCCCTCCCCTCACGACTCGGAGACCGTCATTCATAATCACAACGTTCCAACGTCCCCAAACTTAAAAAATGCGCATCAATTACTTGATTCATAATGACATAAGTGCGATTGTGATGCTGTTTACAATCACATGGTGTGTCGTAGAGGTGTGGCATCTAGAGAAAAAAGTGATACGTACCTCCTGCCCTGAGGAACACATAACTGCAGCGTTTAAAATAACTGGAAACTCGGAAACATAATTCAGGTCGGAAAGTCGGAGCACTAGAAAAGAGGCCCGAGTTCCCGAGTTGGAATTCCGAGTTGTGGGTGACTGACCGTTCAAATCGATTTTTCCCAGTCCGAGCCCGTTTCCCCGAGTTCCCAGTTGTTTGAACGCAGTGAAGTCGGAGATTCCGAGTACCCAGTTGTTTTGAACGCGGCAACTGTGAGTCAGCTATCTGTGATCTAGCTAGCTAGCTAGCTAGCTAACGTCAGAGGAATATAGTAACGGTCTACATTTTCAGAATTGGTAATGACACAATGACGAGGTTATCCATTGGGATAATAACGCGCCAATGTGCATGTCACTGTGTAATTAACAAGTGAAAGTAACATTAACTTAATATTTACAAAGTTGAAGATGAATGTAACGGTACGTACCTGAAACAACAAGGGCCTCATTTGGTCCAACAGTATGACAATTACCCATGTTATTTCAAAACGCGTATCCTAAACCAAGTGCGTCTGTCGCCTAAAAATCTTCTTCTATGGTATTATGTCAGTCCACAAGCACACGTTTGGCGCGTGCCGTTCCTCAAATGTACTTGCGTAACCCCTGCTTTATTATACAGTTTTTATAGACACTGGGCTGATTCAATCATACTGAACCGCGGGGCACCGGTTTATGGCACGTGACGTAACTGGGCAAAAATGGTGAGGGAGGAGCGCCATCTCAAATGAAGGGAATGCGATGAACTTTCAACCAGTGCAAAACACGTCTACCCGGACGCCCGAGACAGATTAATTGAATCTCCTCATTGATTATTTGTACGGCTAATCGTTCGGAGAAAGAACAACAAAAGCGCCTTTAGTGCTTTCTGTTTTCCCCTTTTAAAGTGGCTTAGTCTTCGTCCGATTGTAATGAACATTTGGGCGTCAGCACATCGCCCACCGCACTTCTTTATGCACATACAGACAAGTGTAGAATTTCACCAGCAGGCGACACTACACTACACTACAATAAATGGTGATGGGGTCGGGGACTCATGGAATGAACGTGTTCCATAGTGGTTGTGGGCTGTTTATCGTTGAAGTAGGCCTACTGTGTACAGTATGTCAAGTGTTTGACCAGCAGGTTTATTTATTTTGCATCATTGTGCCTAGGAATAAGTATTACCAATTAATCACAGTTCAAACGTGTAGTGTGTTATTGTAGCTTTTACCTGCATTTTGAAGGAACCATCAACATACAATAAATGTAGCAGTCTTTACATGTACCACAGAGGAACCAAGAAATTAAGAGCGACACTACGGCTGACTTTTTAGCTCGACACCACGTCTGTCTTTTGGGGCTTTTATGTTGATCTGCAATAATATTATGAAAAGACAGGACAGGAATACATCAGTCTCCAACGCACCATCTGACAAGTTGTTCTTTCTCTCAGTGTTTTCTCGGACTGAGGAGAACGGGAGATAGGGATGTTAGTAGGTGATGTAAGCACCCAGATTAAATAAAAATACATTTAATTAAATAAAAACCGAATATGTTAATATTATCCAGCTACTGTAACTGCCTACGTAACATCAACAGGCAGTACTAGTAGCTCAACAATTGAAAAGAGAAAGTTCCTGTCGATCATAGCGATCTGACCCCGCCCCCTTCTGTCTGAACTTGGAATATTCCTTTTCGCGGGCCACTGACCCTTAACCTGGATATTCTGTCCTGCGTTGTGTACTATTCTAATCATTTGAAGTTTGATGGAATAACCATTTTAACTCTCTTACACTCACCCCTTCCTAATTTCTTCAAACTTTAAGACATAAGGTACGAGTTCTTCCTCCACAGTGGTTCCTTGACTAAAAGTCATCCAGAACGACAGCAAAGAGACTAGAAATACGCTCTTATACATATAACCTATTACGCTCTAATAAAGTATTTCTCATACCCTTATTGATTCTTTCTTGAGATCTATTTCTCTATTAATCTATCCTCTGGGCCTCTATATTTCACTGGGGTACTGTCACATCAACAAAAGTTGATAGGACTTGAATCAGGGCATGTAGATGCTCTCTTTTGTCAGGCTCAGCAGCAATCACTTGACTCATTGACTCTGAAAGTCTTCTGACAGGCTTCACAACTCTTCCAGTTCGAGTTCTCAAGGTGCCTTCACTGGGTCTCAGGACTGTATCAGTGAACTAAGACCTCTGTCTGTTTCTGCGCTCTTCCTCTCTCTGGTTACTCATTCTCTTCTTCGTAGATCTTATGCATCCAGAGCCGCTGACTGATGCATGTCTACTTATGATGCCATCTAGATTGCTCACTGACGTCTCTTTTCTACTTGTGTCATCTTCGGAAGGATCACTTGAATCATCACTAGGCATCCTTGAGGAGCTTCTTGTGCTTGAGATAACTGCTTCTCCAGAGAACATGTCCTCCCGTGGGCTTCGAGGATCAGATTCTCTCATGTTTACTCCATCTTCCAGTCCCGAAGATTTTTGGGCTTCAGCTTCCGTGGGCCCCTCAGGATTCTGGCCATCGAGAATCCAGGCAGCAGTCCTTCGATCCTCTGAATCCTCATCCATATCAAATACCAGTCTTTGGTCACCGCTGTCGGTGTGTCTTTCCATGTGATCACATGGACCGTTGAATCCCACAAGTCGGCAAGTTTTCCTTTTCCTATTTCCTTTCGGTTTGCCAAGAGAACTCAGTCTCCAATCTCCCGGGCAGTACCTTTCACTCTCTTGTTATACTGCCTTGCTGGCTTTTTCTGAGCTTCAGTGGTGTTGGCCTTGGTGATCCTACCAGCAGTCTGACCTTTGCCCATAGGACGATATGGAGTGGTATGGGACTTTTTGACTCCTGACACTTGTAGCAATCCTGCGATTAAGTGACTCTCAAAGTTTGCTCCTTTGTCTGAGTGTATCCGCTGGCGAAAACCATAGACACAGAAGAACTGGTTCCATAATTTCTGGGAAACCACTTTTGCTGGCTGATTTGGGCAAGGAAACACATGTTCCAGCTTCGTAAAATGGTCTGTGATGACGATTACATCAACGCTCTCTCCATCCCTTCCTTCTGCTGACCAAAAGTCTATGCACACCAGTTCCAATGTAGTGCGGGTCTGTAAAGATTCTAATGGTGCCCTAGCCTCTGGCTCCATTGTCTTGCCAACCACACAGCACTTACAGTAGGAGACATACTTATTTACTTCCCTGTCCATCCCAGTCCAGAAGATCCTTTGACGTACCAGATGGAGGGTTCTAGTCTGGCTTTGGTGGCCAGCTTCGTCATGGGTTCCCCTCAGAACGATGCCAACTCTGTCCTTAGATCTTCAGTAGAGGATCACGTCCTTGATTTTGAATTTATACCAATGCTTCAGCATTCTCAAAACTTGGGCAGTCTCATGAGCTCTCTTTCTCCGTGAAGGTCTCCTCCTTCTCTCAACAAAGTGTGCCACTTGGGCCAGCATCTGATCCGCCTTCTGTGTTCTCCGTTTCACATCAGAAGAAAGGACTGGAAGAGTAGCCGCTCCCCCTTCATGCTGAAGGATGCTGGCAGAATACTGGGCCAATTGGAAGCTGCACACTGGCACACTCACATCCCACTCCAGACAGGATTCCAAAACTGCTTTCACTCCTTCAGAAGAGACTTCAACTAGGATCTTGCCACCTTGGATGTTGACTGACCGTTTGAATGCTTCCTGGATGGACTCTGAAATCACATACTCTGCTCCATATTCTGGGAACTCACTTGCCTTCCTAGCTCCAATGAACGGCTGTTGACTAAGCAGGTCTGCCGGGACATTCTGAGGTCCAGGGATGTACTTCAAGTGAAAGTCAAAGGGGGCCAGTTTAGAGATCCACCGTTGCTCACAGGTGTCTAGCTTTGGTGTCATCATTATATAGGTCAGGGGGTTGTTATTTGTTAGGACTGTGAATCTATTCCCCTTCAGCCAATGTGTGAACTTATCACACACAGCCCACTTAAGAGTGAAGAACTCTAATCTGTGTGCCGGGTAATGGGACTGGGACCTCGACAGAGTCTTCAAATCAAATCAAAGTTTATTTGTGACGTGCACCGAATACAACAGGTGCAGACCTTACAGTGAAATGCTTACTTACAGGCTCTAACCAATAGGTGTCACACCCTGACCTTAGTATTCTTTGTTTTCTTTATTATTTTGGTTAGGTCAGGGTGTGACATGGGTGATATGTGTGTTTTTTGTCTCATCTAGGGTGTTTGCACTGTCTAGTTTTTTTTGTAGATTTATGGGGTAGATTCCATCTAGGTGTTTATGTAGGTCTATCATTGCCTAGATTGGTTCGCAATTAGAGGCAGGTGTTTATCGTTGTCTCTGATTGGGAACCATATTTAGGCAGCCATATTCTTTGGGTATTTTGTGGGTGATTGTTTCCTGTGTCAGTGTTTGTGCCACACAGGACTGTGTCGTTTCCAGTTCACTTTGTTATTTTGTACTTGTGTCATGTTCAGTCTTTTCTATTAAAACATGGACACTTACCACGCTGCGTATTGGTCCGATCCTTGCTACACCTATTCAGACGAAGAGGAGGAAATCCGTTACAATAGGGAAAAAAGGTATTAGGTGAACAATAGGTAAGTAAAGAAATAAAACAACAGTAAAAAAAAAAGGCTTTATACAGTAGCAAGGCCATAAAAGTAGCGAGGCTACATACAGACACAGGTTAGTCAGGCTGATTGAGGTAGTTTGTACATGTAGATATGGTAAAAGTGACTATGCATATATGATGAACAGAGAGTAGCAGTAGCGTAAAGAGGGGTTGGTGGGTAGTGGGACACAATGCTGATAGCCCGGTTAGCCATGTGCGGAGCACTGATTGGTCGGCCCAATTGAGGTAGTATGTACATGAATGTATAGTTAAAGAGACTATGCATATATGATAAACAGAGTAGCAACAGCGTAAAAGAGGGGTTTGGGGGACACACAATGCAAATAGTCCGGGTAGCCATTTGATTACCTGTTCAGGAGTCTTATGGCTTGGGGGTACAAGCTGTTTAGAAGCCTTTTGGTCCTAGACTTGGCGCTCCGGTACCGCTTGCCATGCGGTAGAAGAGAGAAGTCTATGGCTGCGGTCTTTGACAATTTGTAGGGCCTTCCTCTGACACCGCCTGGTGTAGAGGTACTGGATGGCAGGCAGCTTAGCCCCAGTGATGTACTGGGCCGTACGCACTACCCTCTGTCGTGCCTTGTGGTCGGAGGCCAAGCAGTTGCCGTATCAGGCAGTGATGCAACCAGGATGCCAGTAGAACGCTACCTACCCCAATGCATAGTGCCAACTGTAAAGTTTGGTGGAGGAGTAATAATAGTTTGGGGCTGTTTTTCATGTTTCGGGCTAGAGATCAGTGTGGAAGAACTTTACTGGCCTACACAGAGCCCTTACCTCAACCCCATCGAACACCTGAATTGGAATGCCAACTGCGAGCCAGGCCTAACCGCCCAACATCAGTGCCCAACCCCACTAACGCTCTTGTGACTGAATGGAAACAACACCCTTTAGAAATGTTCCAACATCTAGTTAATTGCCATCCCAGAAGAGTGGAAGCTGTTATAGCAAAGGTGGAACAAATCCATATTAATGCCCATGATTGTGGAATGAGATGTTTGACGAGCAGGTGTCCACATACTTTTGGTCATGTAGTGTATATACTGTATACAGAGTATATAGATATATAATAAATAGACAGGCCTGCGACTCTTGGAAAAGAGTGCTAGCCCTTTTGCACGGTCTCTGTTTTACAGTTGTTGCTTTTTTCTTGGAGAAGTCGTATGACTAAACATTGTTCCTTCCTACACTCTGTTTTCCATGGTCCTATGCTTCTTACAGGATTTTTGGGATGGCGAGAAGGTTCATCGTTGTTAAGGTCCTTTAGCCGATTTCTCTGCCTATCAAAGCCCCAACAGTGATAGTTTGTCCATAACTGTTGTGTCATCTCTAAGGGAGTCTCGTCCTTACTCCCAGTCTCTAAGCCTTTAGCTCGTCCTGGGTTGTGGCTATTGTGCTTATGATCCTTTCACAGCAGCTACTGGCTGTTGAAAAGTGTGGAGAGGTAATATTCCTCCAACTTTTGCTTTTCCCTAAGCGTATGTGTGGTCTACCAGCTGCTGTTCGATTCTGCCACCTATTTAGTTTTTTTTTTAGGTTAATGTATCTAACCACATCTTTGACCCAGGTGGGCTTTTTTCCCCATTGTAGCACCTTGGAGCTTATGGTTTTTTGCCGACTGTAAGGTTGTGCGCTACTGGTAAGAAGTCAGGTGCAGGAGAGTGGAGAGTTGTGATCAGGTGCACACTTTAATTGGCAGAAGTAACAACAGACAGACGCAACTGCATCAAAAACCTCCAGCCAAATGGCAAAAGTGCAAAGCGCGACAAGTCACAATAATGCATAAGTTAAACAATAAACCCACTCGGGTTCAACACGGTACCTGGGGAAATACCAGCCTGGCACGTAACATGAAACATGTAACAAAACATTTCCACACAAAGACATCAGGGAAACAGAGGGACTATATATGTAGTGTGATTAGGGAATGTAAACCAGGTGTGCGGGGAAACAAGACAAAACAAATGGAACAATGACAAGTGGAGCGGCGTTTGCTAGAAGACCTGTGATGTCGAACATAGAACGCCGCCAGAACAAGGAGAGGAGCCGACTTCGATGGAAGTCGTGACACCAGACATTGTCCAGTACGCCTGCTTTGCATCTACATGGATTGAAGGAGAGCTCAGGCAAGGGTGTTATGCTCTGCGCTCATTGGGCTACCTCCCTCAGAAGAGGGTGGGCCCTTCTCTTTTTGAGAGAATATCCTGACCGCCTTCAGAGAGGCCTGGAAGGGCCCTCTCCTATAGAGGAGTTTTTGGGGAAATATTTAATAAAATGTAGATTGTGTGCAACATATTGGGGTTCCCTTCACTTTTTTACGAGGTTTTTCCCGATGTTTCTGCATCCTTGGTGACTACTCCCTCAGTTTCGAAGCCTCTGCGGTTTACTGATGTTGGGACTATACTGGCTTTGGAAAGCATGTCTTTGCGATATGGGAGTTGGCCATATCCACATTGTGAGAAATTGAAATAAATAATTGAAAGATAATTTGCGTAATCCCGGTTCTCTGATCTTATGAGTGAGATATCTCACAGCATTCCCCTGCTCGTAAGAGCACTAGGAAGAGAAGCATGCTTGAGAAAACCAGAGGACGGGAGAGTGGTTCCTTTTAAGGTGAGAGGCTCATCTGATTCGCCACTCTACCTGTCTCCAACAGACGTGTTTGAGAATCCCTATTGTGAGATATCTAACTCATAAGATCAGAGAACCGGGGTTACGCAAGTAACCTTCTATAGCCTTTTTTGGTTGTAAACATATAACATAAGTTATATGTACAGTGCATTCGTAGAGTATTCAGACCCCTTGAGTTTTTCCGCATTTTGTTACGTTACAGACATATTCTAACAATCCTCATAAATCCACACACTATACCCCATTAAAAACAAAGCAAAAACAGGTTTTCAAATATAACATAAGTATTCAGTCTCTTTACTTAGTACCTTGTTGAAGCACCTTTGGCAGCGATTACAGCCTCTATACTTCTGGGGTATTACGCTACAAGCTGGGCTCACCTGTATTTGGGGAGTTTCTCCCATTCTTCTCTGCAGATCCTCTCAAGCTCTGTCAGGTTGGATGGGGAGCGATGCTTCAAGTCCAGGCTGGCTGGACCACTGAAGGATATTCCGAGGCTTGTCCCAAAGCCAATCCAAGATGGCGTAGCAGTCAGACATCTTTTGTCTTCGCCTTGTGTCCCGTGTATTTATCTTTTTATATACATATTTTTACTTTAAGGTAAGTTGCTCTCATGCTAATGCCGTTGTTTGAAATTAATATAAAATATTATTTGTGGTTTTTACATTTTATTTGCAATATATAAAGATGTAATGAAATGGGTAAAGTACACGTTAGCTAGTCATTGTGAGTGAGGGTCTGTTTGTTTGTATGAGAACAACCATAGCCTATGTCTGTGTGTGTGTGTGTGTGTGTGCATATACTTTTGGCCCTTAGGCACATCCATTCCTTCACAAATATATTTGGGCAGGAACAGAAGGGACAGGCATGCTGGCTTGCTGGCTATAGCACCACTGCACCAAGCCCTGTCCCATCTGCACAAGTGTTCAACTGCCCAAATATATTTGTGCAGGCATGGATGTGCCAAAGGGCCAAAAGTGTGTGTGTGTATGTATGTATGTGTGTGTATATATATATATATATATATATATATATATATATATATATATATATATATATGTATGTATGTATGTATATATATATATGTATGTATATGTATATGTATATGTATATATATGTATATGTGTATATACATATATATATACATATATACATATATACGTATATATATATATATATATATATATATATATATATATATATATATATACACATATACATATATACATATGTATATGTATGTATATGTGTATATATGTATGTATGTATATATGTATATATATATGTATGTATTGTTATTGACCAAATACTTATTTTCCACCATAATTTGCAAATAAATTCATAAAAAATCCTACAATGTGATTTTCTGGATTTTTTTATAGTTGAAGTTGAAGTTATAGTCATAGTTGAAGTGTACCTATGATGAAAATTACAGGCCTCATCTTTTTTGTAACAGTATTTTCATTGGAATTTCACAATTTTCACCCATATTAAGATACAACAACAGAGACAAAGCACACAGAAAAAAACCAAGAAACAGCACCCACTTGCATATATATATACACATGCATACATATACATGCATATACATACGCACACCCACACATACATACGTACACCATTTTCCTCTTCCCGCTCGGTGCTTCTCTCACCCCATCACCATCATTGCGTCTCTCAATACATACATTTTAAACAAACTTACAAACAGAAATTAAACAAAAAAGCTCAGTTTAAACCAAGAGGTTAGGTTCCACACATGGAACGTACAGTGTAGTTCTGAAATGCATAGATCCCCGCCATTCTAAGAGAATCCTTGCAGCATAATAGCTGATACCTCAGGTTCTAGGTAATTTAGATAAGGTTCCCATACTTTGTAGAACTGGTCTGTTTTAGAATGCAATGTACATGTCAGATATTCCAGAGGCACCCATTCAAATAGTTTCTTATGCCAATCTTTAATAGAAGGAACCTTATCACTAATCCACTGTAAAATGATGTTTTTCCTCGCTGGGAAGGTAAGGATGTTGTAAAGCCTCCTTTTACCCACAAGTAACATGCCTACTAGGGAGACCTAACAGTAAAGAAACTGGGTCCAATTCTAGATCAACCCCTAGGATCTTTTCCATTTCTTGCAGAACACCAGACCAGTATCTTTGTATTTTGGTACATGACCATAAACAATGTGTTAGGGTGCCTGTATCAGTTTTGCATTTAAGACACTGAGGGTAAGAGGAAGTGGGGCTAAAAGCATGTCTGCGATTTGGGGATATATGCAATCTGTGTATTATTCTTAATTGGATTGCTCTAGTATGATTACATATAGATATTGTTTTTGCATATCTCCAAATGTCCTCCCACATCTCTTCGTCAATAGTAACAGACAATTCTTTCTCCCACACTTGTTTCACCCTCTGTGTGTTGACAGCAGAAAAGGACCTTAAAGTATCATAAAACAGAATTACAGACATTTTCCTTTGTGGGGAAAAAAAGCATTCTTTCAATGACAGACACATCAGGGTTACCAATTAAGGTGGTGCTCTTCAGAATATAATGTCTTACTTGTAGGAAGCGGAAAAAGTCCTGCTTTGGGAGTCGCTATTTCTCGACCATCTGCTCAAATGACGACAAAATCTTATCAGCAAATAAGTCATTTAGCCTGCGTATGCCCTTATTAAGCCATAAGTTAAAGCCAGCATCCAGCAATCCTGGACTGAAATCTGGGTTGTTAAGAATTGGGGTAAGAGCAGAGGTTAGTTTGGACCTTCCCAGGAAGCGTTGAACTGACCTCCATACTTTGAGTGTGTTAAGTGTAACGGGATTATTGCAGTGATCTTCTACAGACTTGAAACTTATGAAAAATAAAAGATCCTATAAGGGGTATATTGAAAGAGAAGTCTCAATGTCTAACCAAATCGAGGAGTCATCATTTGTGATCCAGTCAGAAATATAACAAAGGTGGGCACACCATTGATAGAACCTGATATTGAGCAGGTCCAAGCTGCCCATAGAACTTGGCAGCTGCAATATTGCCATCTAAAGTCTTGGCTTGTGTTTACTCCATATAAAGGAACTTAGCCATCCGTTTACATCCTGTATTACCTTATTGGAGAGTAATACTGGGATCATTTGGATTGGGTAAAGTAGTCTAGGTAAAATGTTCATTTTCAAGAGGGATATTCTACCCAACCAAGAAATTGGGAGAGTTCCAGCGCTCCAGATCCTGTCTTATTGTATCAAACAAGGGAACAAAATTGGCTTTGTACATTTGCTGGAATTTAGGAGTTACAAATCTACCCAGATACATGAAACCTGAGGGAGACCATTTAAAAGGGAAGGGGGTAGAAGTATTAGGTACAGAGTGTAGGCTATCAAGTGGCATAGCCTCTGACTTAGTAAGATTAATCTTCTAGCCTGAGAATTCAATGAATAATTCAATTATATTAGTAAGAGATGTAATTGAAGTCTCGGGACTAGAGATGAATATCAGGACATCATCAGCATACAAGCTTATTTTATGGTGAACATCACCAATGAGCAGCCCCCGTATAGCAGGCATTACCCTGATGGCCTCGGTCAGTGGTTCCATAACGAGTGCAAAGAGGAGGGGGGATAAAGGACAGCCCTGTCTGGTACCTCTGTGTATAGAGAAGCTATTTGACCTTAGCCCATTAGTAAGGACAGCAGCCTGAGGATCATCACAAAACTTTCACCCATTTTATAAAGTTGTCCCCCAGACCAAATTTATTTAGAGCAAATAATAGGTAAGACCACTCCACACGATCAAATGCTTTCTCAGCATCTAGGGAGAGCACAAGACCATCCACAGCACTTTGTTGGTAGGCTTGAATTACATTAAGAAGCCGCCTGAGATTGTTGCATGACTTACGGCCCTTATTGAAGCCAGTTTGGTCTCCTTTCACAATTAGTGGCAGTGAGTCCTCTAATCTTGTGGCTAGAATTTTAGAAAGTAATTTTCTATCCACATTCAGAAGGGAAATTGGTTTGTACGAGGAACAAGACTCGGAACATTTTCCCCTTTTGAGAATAAGTTAAATGTTGGCTTCTCTCAGCGTTTGAGGGAGTTGGTCATTTGAAAATGAGTGGTTAAACATATCACGCAATGGCTCAAGGATCAGGCCATGGAACTCTTTATAGAACTCACTACAAAACCCGTCTGGTCCTGGGGCCTTACCATTTTGCAGATTCTTAATTGCGAACATTATCTCTTCCTTGGTAATAGGGGCATTAAGGAGGGACCTCTGCTCTTCGGAGATAGTAGGGAGCTCAATCTTACAAAATAAGTTCTCTATTAATTTGGGTGCATCCTTTGGCAGTTCTGAGGCATAAAGGTTTGTATAAAATTTCTTAAATTAGTCACTTATCAATTTATTTTCATATAAATTATTACCATCAGAATCAGTAATAGTAGCAATTGACTGAGAGTCAGCTCTCTTTTTAGCTAGGTATGCCAAGTACTTTCCTGGCTTATCGTCATTTCCGGTCACAACTTGCAGGCTTGTTTTCGAGTTGCTGTGCGTTTTGTTGCTAACCTGTTTTGCTACCTGACAACTTTACGGTTTTCACTTTTTAATTACCGTTCATATATTTATTTATTTTTTCCTCAACTTTTTCACTCCGGACGCTTTATCTGGACACGATTCGTCAGGACCTCCAACAGCCGAAGCTAAGTAGTAACATTAACATGATGACTTCTAATTGCAGCCGCTGTACTCGGCTTACGGCGAGGATAGCTGTGCTGCAAGCCCAGCTTCAGACGCAATCGTTAGGCAAGGGTAATTTCAGTGTAGGAAAGGATGAAATAGCGTCTGTGGCACCAGTAAGTACAGATAGTAGTGTAAATCCCCTGGCACAGTCCCCGCAGCCGGACAACTTTCTCACGGTTTCTGGAAGGAAATGCTGTAGGAACGCTCAACCGGTGTCGCTCATTCAGCCGACAGAAACTTTCAACCGGTTTTCCCCATTAAGCAGCGGGTCGGAGTCAGAGGCCGATTCTTCTCTGGTCTCTACTCCTCCCGTTACGGGGTCTGAGACGCCGAAGCTTCCCACCATTAGCTCTGACAAATTGAAAACTCTAGTCATTGGCGACTCCATTACCCGCAGTATTAGACTTAAAGCGAATCATCCAGCGATCATACACTGTTTACCCGGGGGCAGGGCTACCGACGTTAAGGCTAATCTGAAGATGGTGCTGGCTAAAGCTAAAACTGGCGAGTGTAGAGAGTATAGAGATATTGTTATCCACGTCGGCACCAACGATGTTAGGATGAAACAGTCAGAAATCACTAAGCGCAACATAGCTTCTGCGTGCATATCAGCTAGAAAGATGTGTCGGCATCGAGTAATTGTCTCTGGCCCCCTCCCAGTTAGGGGGAGTGATGAGCTCTACAGCAGAGTCTCACAACTCAATCGCTGGTTGAAAACTGTTTTCTGCCCCTCCCAAAAGTTAGAATTTGTAGATAATTGGCCCTCTTTCTGGGACTCACCCACAAACAGGACCAAGCCTGACCTGCTGAGGAGTGACGGACTCCATCCTAGCTGGAGGGGTGCTCTCATCTTATCTACCAACATAGACAGGGCTCTAACTCCTCTAGCTCCACAATGAAATAGGGTGCAGGCCAGGCAGCAGGCTGTTAGCCAGCCTGCCAGCATAGTGGAGTCTGCCATTAGCACAGTCAGTGTAGTCAGCTCAGCTATCACCATTGAGACCGTGTCTGTGCCTCGACCTAGGTTGGGCAAAACTAAACATGGCGGTGTTCGCCTTAGCAATCTCACTAGGATAAAGACCACCTCCATTCCTGTCATTACTGAAAGAGATCATGATACCTCACATCTCAAAATAGGGCTACTTAATGTTAGATCCCTTACTTCAAAGGCAATTATAGTCAATGAACTAATCACTGATCATAATCTTGATGTGATTGGCCTGACTGAAACATGGCTTAAGCCTGATGAATTTACTGTTTTAAATGAGGCCTCACCTCCTGGCTACACTAGTGACCATATCCCCCGTGCATCCCGCAAAGGCGGAGGTGTTGCTAACATTTACGATAGCAAATTTCAATTTACACAAAAAAAAATGACATTTTCGTCTTTTGAGCTTCTAGTCATGAAATCTATGCAGCCTACTCAATCACTTTTTATAGCTACTGTTTACAGGCCTCCTGGGCCATATACAGCGTTTCTCACTGAGTTCCCTGAATTCCTATCGGACCTTGTAGTCATAGCAGATAATATTCTAATCTTTGGTGACTTTAATATTCACATGGAAAAGTCCACAGACCCACTCCAAAAGGCTTTCAGAGCCATCATCGACTCAGTGGGTTTTGTCCAACATGTCTCTGGACCCACTCACTGTCACAGTCATACGCTGGACCTAGTTTTGTCCCATGGAATAAATGTGGTGGATCTTAATGTTTTTCCTCATAATCCTGGACTATCGGACCACCATTTTATTACGTTTGCAATTGCAACAAATAATCTGCTTAGACCCCAACCAAGGAACATCAAAAGTCGTGCTATAAATTCACAGACAACACAAAGATTCCTTGATGCCCTTCCAGACTCCCTCTGCCTACCCAAGGACGCCAGAGGACAAAAATCAGTTAACCACCTAACTGAGGATCTCAATCTAACCTTGCGCAATACCCTAGATGCAGTTGCACCCCTAAAAACAAAAAAAATGTCTCATAAGAAACTAGCTCCCTGGTACACAGAAAATACCCGAGCTCTGAAGCAAGCTTCCAGAAAATTGGAACGGAAATGGCGCCACACCAAACTGGAAGTCTTCCGACTAGCTTGGAAGGACGGTACCGTGCAGTACCGTAGAGCCCTTACTGCTGCTCGATCATCCTATTTTTCTAACTTAATTGAGGAAAATAAGAACAATCCGAAATTCCTTTTTAATACTGTGGCAAAGCTAACTAAAAAGCAGCATTCCCCAAGAGAGGATGACTTTCACTTTAGCAGTGATAAATTCATGAACTTCTTTGAGGAAAAGATTATGATTATTAGAAAGCAAATTACGGACTCCTCTTTAAACCTGCGTATTCCTCCAAACCTCAGTTGTCCTGAGTCTGCACAACTCTGCCAGGACCTAGGATCAAGAGAGACGCTCAAGTGTTTTAGTACTATATCTCTTGACACAATGATGAAAATAATCACGGCCTCTAAACCTTCAAGCTGCATACTGGACCCTATTCCAACTAAACTACTGAAAGAGCTGCTTCCTGTGCTTGGCCCTCCTATGTTGAACATAATAAACGGCTCTCTATCCACTGGATGTGTACCAAACTCACTAAAAGTGGCAGTAATAAAGCCTCTCTTGAAAAAGCCAAACCTTGATCCAGAAAATATAAAAAACTATCGGCCTATATCGAATCTTCCATTCCTCTCAAAAATTTTAGAGAAGGCTGTTGCGCAGCAACTCACTGCCTTCCTGAAGACAAACAATGTATACGAAATGCTTCAGTCTGGTTTTAGACCCCATCATAGCACTGAGACGGCACTTGTGAAGGTGGTAAATGACATTTTAATGGCATCGGACCGAGGCTCTGCATCTGTCCTCGTGCTCCTAGACCTTAGTGCTGCTTTTGATACCATCGATCACCACATTCTTTTGGAGAGATTGGAAACCCAAATTGGTCTACACGGACATGTTCTGGCCTGGTTTAGATCTTATCTGTCGGAAAGATATCAGTTTGTCTCTGTGAATGGTTTGTCCTCTGACAAATCAACTGTAAATTTCGGTGTTCCTCAAGGTTCCGTTTTAGGACCACTATTGTTTTCACTATATATTTTACCTCTTGGGGATGTTATTCGAAAACATAATGTAAACTTTCACTGCTATGCGGATGACACACAGCTGTACATTTCAATGAAACATGGTGAAGCCCCAAAATTGCCCTCGCTAGAAGCATGTGTTTCAGACATAAGGAAGTGGATGGCTGCAAACTTTCTACTATTAAACTCGGACAAAACAGAGATGCTTGTTCTAGGTCCCAAGAAACAAAGAGATCTTCTGTTGAATCTGACAATTAATCTTAATGGTTGTACAGTCGTCTCAAATAAAACTGTGAAGGACCTCGGCGTTACTCTGGACCCTGATCTCTCTTTTGAAGAACATATCAAGACCATTTCGAGGACAGCTTTTTTCCATCTACGTAACATTGCAAAAATCAGAAACTTTCTGTCCAAAAATGATGCAGAAAAATTAATCCATGCTTTTGTCACTTCTAGGTTAGACTACTGCAATGCTCTATTTTCCGGCTACCCGGATAAAGCACTAAATAAACTTCAGTTAGTGCTAAATACGGCTGCTAGAATCCTGACTAGAACCAAAAAATTTGATCATATTACTCCAGTGCTAGCCTCTCTACACTGGCTTCCTGTCAAAGCAAGGGCTGATTTCAAGGTTTTACTGCTAACCTACAAAGCATTACATGGGCATGCTCCTACCTATCTCTCTGATTTGGTCCTGCCGTACATACCTATACGTACGCTACGGTCACAAGACGCAGGCCTCCTAATTGTCCCTAGAATTTCTAAGCAAACAGCTGGAGGCAGGGCTTTCTCCTATAGAGCTCCATTTTTATGGAACGGTCTGCCTACCCATGTCAGAGACGCAAACTCGGTCTCAACCTTTAAGTCTTTACTGAAGACTCATCTCTTCAGTGGGTCATATGATTGAGTGTAGTCTGGCCCAGGAGTGGGAAGGTGAACGGAAAGGCTCTGGAGCAACGAACCGCCCTTGCTGTCTCTGCCTGGCCGGTTCCCCTCTTTCCACTGGGATTCTCTGCCTCTAACCCTATTACAGGGGCTGAGTCACTGGCTTGCTGGGGCTCTCTCATGCTGTCCCTGGAGGGGGTGCGTCACCTGAGTGGGTTGATTCACTGTTGTGGTCATCCTGTCTGGGTTGGCGCCCCCCCCCCCTTGGGTTGTGCCGTGGCGGAGATCTTTGTGGGCTATACTCAGCCTTGTCTCAGGATGGTAGGTTGGTGGTTGAAGATATCCCTCTAGTGGTGTGGGGGCTGTGCTTTGGCAAAGTGGGTGGGGTTATATCCTTCCTGTTTGGCCCTGTCCGGGGGTGTCCTCGGATGGGGCCACAGTGTCTCCTGACCCCTCCTGTCTCAGCCTCCAGTATTTATGCTGCAGTAGTTTATGTGTCGGGGGGCTGGGGTCAGTTTGTTATATCTGGAGTACTTCTCCTGTCCTATTCGGTGTCCTGTGTGAATCTAAGTGTGCGTTCTCTAATTCTCTCCTTCTCTCTTTCTTTCTCTCTCTCGGAGGACCTGAGCCCTAGGACCATGCCCCAGGACTACCTGACATGATGACTCCTTGCTGTCCCCAGTCCACCTGGCCATGCTGCTGTTCCAGTTTCAACTGACCTGAGCCCTAGGACCATGCCCCAGGACTACCTGACATGATGACTCCTTGCTGTCCCCAGTCTACCTGGCCATGCTGCTGCTCCAGTTTCAACTTCCACCTGACTGTGCTGCTGCTCTAGTTTCAACTGTTCTGCCTTATTATTATTCGACCATGCTGGTCATTTATGAACATTGAACATCTTGACCATGTTCTGTTATAATCTCCACCCGGCACAGCCAGAAGAGGACTGGCCACCCCACATAGCCTGGTTCCTCTCTAGGTTTCTTCCTAGGTATTGGCCTTTCTAGGGAGTTTTTCCTAGCCACTGTGCTTCTCCACCTGCATTGCTTGCTGTTTGGGGTTTTAGGCTGGGTTTCTGTACAGCACTTTGAGATATCAGCTGATGTACGAAGGGCTATATAAATAAATTTGATTTGATTTTGATTTGATTTGATATAGCTTTTGCCTGACAAATCTCATTTTCTTTTCAGCGTCCTGTGTTAGGAGAGAGTCTAACGTTGATCTAATGACTGATATTTCCTTTAATAGGGCAGGAGTGGGCATTTTAATGTAGTCACCCTCTAACATTATTTTGCTTTTCACGCTTTTTCCGTCTCTTAGTAGCTGTGTATGACATAATCAGACCCCTGGCATACGCTTTACAGGTTTCCTAAAGGAGCGAGGGGTTATCTGTTGATTGAGAGTTAAAAAAGAGAAATGCTTTAAACTCTAATAAAATATGATGTGAATGTATTGTCTTTAAGAATGGTTGTGTTCAACCTCCAATGTCTTGACCGATTGAATGCCCCATTGAGTTATGTCCAGGATCACCTCAGCATGATCAGATATGACTATGCTTCCTATCCTAGCGGATAAAACAGACTGCAAAGACGTCCTGGGCATAAAAAATAATCTATTCTAGTCTGACATCCACGAGGTGCAGAGAAAAAAGTGAACTCTCTGTTGGAGGGATGAAAAGCTCTCCAGACATCCGCATACCCCAGATCATCACAAATAGCTTTAAGTGACATAGCTTGAGGAGAGAGTGAAGCTATACCGCTGGGAAATGTATCAATAAGGGGGTTCAACAAGCAGTTAAAAAATCTCCTCCAACCACTGTAGTGTCTGAGTTTAATTCTGAAAAGTCTAGAAATACCTTAGTGAGGAAATCAGGGGGGTGAGCAGGGGGGGAAGTAAATATTCATTATGGAAATGTTCTGCCCTTGTAAAGTACCATTAATTATAACAAAGCGACCAAATGTATCTTTCACACAATTCAAGACCTTAAGTGGTAAGTTATTTTTCACCAGAATTACTACACCTCTACTTCTGGATGTAAACGATAAGAAAAACACTTGACCAAACCCCCCTTGTTGTAATTTCAGGTGCTCCTTATCATCCAAATGAGTTTCTTGCAACAGGGCAATATGAATATTAAATTATTTCCAAAAAGACAGTACCTTCTTCCTTTTAATGGGGTTATGGCTCCCTCTAATGTTCCATGTACATACATGCAGTCCGTTACCTGCCGTTGTATTTTGACCATTCAATATCCAGACTGGATCCTACTGTAAAAGTGGGGTGGTACCTTTTTCCATGTGTTGAACTCTCCTCTATCTCACCGAGCATAAACAAACGATATGAACCCTGAACTCGAACTATACTAAACCCAAAAATTAAACATGTAAAGATCCAAAAGGGGGTTTTCCCACTAGCTAACATGCAGGGGATTTCAACTCTCCAATGTAGACTCTTAAGTCCGCATTGCCGCTCAATAGCCTCATCCTTTATATGTATGGAAAAGAAAATCAATAGAAGAAGATTGAGGCTCTTCCACCTAAAACCAAGCCTGGGCACCAATATGGATTCACACATATCTCAGCCTGAGCTATAGCGGCTATTACTTTAGCAAGAAAAATAATAAAGATATGAATATTACTGAGCCGGAGTACGTGAGGAATCACACCACTGTTTCATGATCAGATTCAACCAAAAATAAACAAAGTTATCCAATGCTGTGGAGGTGCAGCTTAAAGTTATTTACCCGACAGAGTCAATAAACGAGGCCGCCTCTTCAGGTGTGTAGAGCTTTTTAGGTTGACCATAATCTTCAATGTGGCCGGGTACAACAGTGTGTAGTCCATCTTCATTCTCCTGAGTCGAGCCTTCGCCTCATCAAACGCTTTGCGTCTTCGTACAACCGCAGTGGAATAATCATTGAAGAATGAGACCTTTGGACTTTTACGTTGACTACCATCAGAGCCGATGTTTCTAGCCGCGTCCATGACGCGCTACTTGTCGGTGAAGTTGTAGAACTTTACAACCACCGGCCGTGGGCTCTGATTGGGACCGGGTATCGGTGCTTGAGAGAGATGGGCTCTGTCCAGCTTCACACGACCAGCCTTAGTGTCCATTTGTAGGGAGCCAGGGATCCATTCCTCAAAGAATTTTACTGAACGTGTCCCTTCAGAAGTCCCACAACACGAATATTGCATCTGCATCCTCGATTATCCAAGTCGTCAATGTGCTCCGCCATTTCGCGCACCTGTTTCTCAAGTGCTTTTATCTTAGCATCCATAGATGTAGTTGAAGTTTCCACTGCAGCAATTCTTCCTTCCGCCTCAAGTTTCACAACCCTCTGTATTTCAGCTGAATGGCCTGCTATTGCTTCCAAGACCGTTCTTATCTTAGCATCGATCACTTTAGTAATGTTATCAGTCATCTTTTGAATCACAAGGTCCATTGTGCCTGGAATGGTGTTAGCTTCGCTAACGTTAGCTAGCTCCTCATGCACATCCACAGGGGTGGTGGTTTTGGTCGACTTCTTAGTAGTTCTATTGTGCATGTTGTCGGAGATTTTTGCGAAATAGCCTTCAAGACTCATAAGGTAAACTTATTTAGCCAATTCTACCACTTTTTCAAGCTAGGAGATTAATGTAAAAATATAAATTTGCGAATGCCACGAGAGCTCGCTGAAACACCGTGTTCTCTCTACGGCGCCATTTTGTCCCCCCCTCTCATCTTTTTAAGTGGGAGAACTTTCACAATTGCTGGCTGACTAAATATTTTTTTGCCCCACTGTATATACACACACAGGCATAGGCTATGGTCATTCTCATACAAACAAACAGACCCTCACTCACAATGACTAGCTAACGTGTACTTTACCCATTTCATTTAATATAAAATGGTATTGTGTAGAATGCAAACCCATACATCTCAACACAGCCAGCATGCTTCCCCCAATCAGTCTACATTAGAGGGAGCATCAAGGAGCTTGCTGGCTACAGCACCACTGCACCAAGCCCTGTCCCTTCTGCTCCTGCCACAAGTGTTCATCTGCCCAAATATATTTGTGCAGGCATGGATGTGCCTAAGGGCCAAAAGGGCACAGCATGGAGGCGTTGCTGTGTTTGCAAGATAAAGTCATCCCATCACATGCACCACATGCTCAGTGACCCTCTGCTTTACATCAGAAAGAGACTGCTATGGCATCTGGCATCAGCAGCAGAATATTGTCTAGAGTTTTGGCAAAGTTGGTGGGGTTATATGGCAAAGTGGGTGGGGGCTAGGGTCAGTATGTTATATCTGGAGTACTTTTCCTGTCTTATGTCTTGTGTGAATTTAAGTCTGCTCTCTCTTTCTCTCGGAGGACCTGAGCCCTTAGACCATGCTTCAGGACTACCTGCCATGATGACTCCTTGCTGTCCCCAGTCCACCTGGCCTTGCTGCTGTTCTAGTTTCAACTGTTCTGCCTGTGGGTATGGAACCCTAAACTGTTCATTTTCACTCTTGAAGTGCTGTCCTGTTGCACCCTCTACAACCACTGATCTCCACCCAGCACAGCCAGAAGAGGACTGGCCACCCCTCATAGCCTGGTTCCTCTCTAGGTTTCTTCCTAGGTTTTTTCCTTTCCAGGGAGTTTTTCCTAGCCACTGTGCTTCTACACCTGCATTGCTTGCTGTTTGGGGTTTTAGGCTGGGGCTATATGAATTGATTTGATTTGATAGAGGACTGAGGATCTTCCAAATATTGAAAGTGTGTAAATTGTGAGCGGACCAAGTAATTGGGCGTCACTCTAAAGCGGGAAAGTGGAATAAACGAGTCAGGAGTAGGTTTTCTTGATTGAACACAGTTCTCTATTGAGGGCATTTGGTCAACACAAACACTCCAACATAACCAAATGAAAATCTTCCAAGGAAAAACATACATCTTCTTCTCCAGATGAAACAGGAACACAATAGGATTATCTTTAAACTACAACAAAAAGTCACGGGATTGTCACCGTCTTAGTGTTTCTTCCTGGATAGCTCCTCTCTCTCGGCCATCTTCCAGAGATAGTTTCCCCCCCCCCTTCTCTGCTGGTTCCATTTTCTCTCTTATAGGGGAAGGAGAGTATGTCATTAGTACCGTCAGCTGTGCTTAATTGCCTCTGGTTACCTTGTCTCCCATGCCTTGTTGGGCTACTATCCATGAGCCCAGCCTGCCCTCTGGTGGTCCTTCCACATACCTTCCCCCCCAGGACCGAACCGGAGGGTCGGGCGCCAGACGCACCCTCTTGGTCGCGTCGGGACAGCGCGTCTGCATTCCCGTTCCTCGATCCGGCCCTGTGGATGACATGGAAAGAGAACGGTTGTAAAGACAAAAACCATCTGGCTATTCTGTTATTGTTTCTCTTACCAGCCATCCACGTGAGGGGCGCATGGTCATTAACTAATGCAAACCTCCGACCCAGTAGGTAGTACCGGAGATAATCGAGGGCCCACTTGATGGCTAAGGCCTCTTTTTCTACGGTCGCATACCTCTGTTCCCGATCGCCTACTAATGAAGAGAATTGGCTTCTCTGCTTCACCTTTACCCTGAGCTAGTACGGCCCCGAGCCCTTTACCCGAGGCGTCGACCTGCACAATGAACTCTTGTGAGAAGTCCGGAGCCTGTAGAACGGGATCAGAACACAGGCCATCTTTTAGCAATTGAAAGGCCTCTTCTGTCTCATCTTTCCACTCTACCTGGTTTGGCAGGTTTTTACTAATGAGGTTTGTGAGGGGGTTGGCAATGGTTGCGTATCCCGGGATAAAACGGCGATAATATCCTGTTATCCCGACCGTCTCGCTTGGTCCGGGGTTGAGGCCAGTCACGAATTGACCTGGTCTTCTCTGCCTGTGGGCGTATTTTCCCATTCCCCACGGTGTACCCCAGGTATTCCGCTTCGGACAGGCCCAGGCAGCATTTATTTGGATTGGCTGTCAACCCTGTGGCTTCCAAACTCACGAGCACTGCCCGTAATCGCAGGAGGTGACTATCCCAGTCCTCGCTGTGGATGACCACATCGTCTATGTACGCCGCTGCATACTCTTGATGGGGCCGTAGAACGGCATCCATGAGGCGTTGGAAAGTTGCAGCGGCACCATGCAGTCCGAAGGGCATCCTCACATACTGGAAAAGCCGCTCTGGGGTGGCGAAGGCAGTCTTGGGCGATCCAATATCCCTTCGTCAAATCCAGGGTAGTGATGAACTTGGCCTTTCCTAAGCGCTCCAAGAGTTCATCCACGCGGGGCATGGGATACGCATCGAATGTAGAGATGGCATTCACGCCCCTAAAGTCGTTGCAGAGTCTCATACTACCATCGGATTTGGGGACCAGGACTATGGGACTGGACCACTCACTCGTCGATGGCTCGATCACGCCCATCCTCAACATCTCCCTCACCTCTTTCTTAGCGATGACTTGGCGAGCGTCAGGAATCCTGTAAGGGCGGATATGCACCTTCTTGCTGGGTTCAGTGTGGATATGGTGGAACAGGACATCTGTTTGTCCTGGGAATGGAGAGAATATTCAACCGAAGTTCATAATCAGCTTGTCTAGCTGTCTTGACTGCTCCGGTAGGAGAGTTTGGCCACGGCGCACCTGTGGTAGAGCCTCCTCTTTTCCTTTGCCCTCCAGGGCCATCAAAGCCACCTCCTCTTCTCGTCCATGGTACGTCTTCAGCAGGTTTATGTGATAGAGTTGGACCTTCTTCCTCCTGTCAGGTTGCTTGATGAGGTAATTGACCGGTGAGACCCTTTTCATTACCTCGTAGGGCCCCCTCCACTGCGCCAGCAAGCGATGTTCGGCCGTGGGCACAAGCACCATCACTTTCTCTCCCACGGTGAACTCACGGGGAGTCGCGGACTTATCATAGGCCCGGCCTTGGGTCCTTTGGGCCTTCTCCATATGCTCCTTGACTATGGGCCACACTGCTGACAGGCGGTCTCTCATCAGGGTAACGTGTTCTACTGTGGATCGAAAGGGGCATGGTTGGGTCTCCCAGGTCTCCTTGGCTAAGTCGAGGATTCCTCGACAGGGTCTGCCATAGAGCAATTCAAACGGAGAGAATCCAGTGGATGCCTGGGGTACTTCTCGCAGGGCAAACATTAAGTGTGGGAGAAGCATGTCCCAGTTTTTCCCTGTCTCGGGACACCACTCTTCTCAACATGCTTTTAATCGTTTTGTTCAACCGTTCCCACAACCCGTCTGTTTGAGAGTGGAATATGCTTGTACGTATCTGTTGAACCTGATATAACCGACACAAGTCCTTCATCAACCGGGACATGAACGGGGTTCCTTGATCGGTTAAGATCGTCTTGGGGAGGCCCACACGAGAGAACATCAGGAATAACTCCTTGGCAATTCCCTTTGACGACATGTTACGCAGGGGTATGGCCTCCGGGAACTTGGTAGCGTAATCTATAACCACTAGGATGTACTCGTGTCCTCTGGCGGATTTTGGGAGGGGTCCTACAAGGTCCATAGCTATGTGTTCAAAGGGAGTCTCTATGATGGGAAGAGGAATCAAAGGGTTACGTAGGTGTGGCCGTGGCGCTGTACGTTGACATTGATCACACGTCCTACAATACCTGGCCACATCCCGGGTGACCCGGGGCCAATAGAATCTCTGCATGATTCTGTCAATAGTCTTGTCTTGTGTCAGGTGTCCTCCTAGGACGTGGGAATGGGCTAACTGTAGAACTGTATCCCTGTATGGTCTAGGCACCATTAGTAATTCATGGTTTTCCCCCCTTCGTCGTACGACCCAGTATAAGAGACCCCACCTGATTGCATAGTAAGGAAGAGGGGGCTCACCTGATCCGTTGACGTTCCTCCCGTCGATCACCTTCACCTTCCTCATGGGCTCCCTTAGGTCTGGGTCTCTATGCTGCGAGGTGCCGAACTGTCCCTTTAATTCTTGGGGCAGGTCGACCTCGGTAGAGGGATGTGGAGGTTGTCCCCATCCCCATCAGGGGTGACCGAGGAGAATCCCTTCCAGGTTCCCCCCTCGGATGGAGCTTCAAATATATCCCTTAGCGCCTGGTTGCTCCTTCCTTCCTGCGTTGTGTATAACCCTTCACGTGTCTTCATCGGTGGTTTCCTGGAATATCTGTCGTAAACGTTGGGTCGCTATTTCTTCCTCTGCTGCAGAGGACGAGGACGCGGCTACGTCTCCTTGTAGGACTACTACTTCGGGCTTGGATTTTCTCTTCTTTCCTGTCCCCCTTCTTCCCGTGCATAACGTCATCTGTCGAAGCTCCTTTTATAAGGGACAGACTCTCCCGATCATTAAAGGCACCTTCAGCTGGGGCATTTTCCCTGCCCTGACGTGTACACCTTCCTTTTGGAGTGAGAATAAGCAGATTCACAGTGGGGTAATCGTGGGTGTCTCCATGGATACAGGATACGGCTACTTTGTCTGGTAGCAGTGTTGCGGAGGTCACCATCCGCTCCTCTACTAACGTAACCATACTTCCCGAGTCTAGAATAGCTACCACATCTTGTCCTTCGACTCGAACCGGAATCTCTGAGGCTGGAGCTATCTCTGCTAACCAACAGTGTTGATCCTGCCCCCTCAAAACGGGATGTGTGGGGGTAGGCAGTGATGACTCCGTGACCATGGGCTCATCCTTGCTAGGACATTGTGGGGCATAATGTTCGGGAGACTGACATTTATAACACCGACCCTGCTGTGTGGTGGCTGACTTCTCCCACCTCCGGGGGGGGGGGGCTTGGACGTTTCGGTGGCGGGCGCACCGGAGTGAGTCGTGGTACGGGATTGGAAGACTCCTTCCGTTCCTCCTTGTCACTTTTTAACAACTCCCCTGTAGACCGATATGTTTCCACCGCCTGGGCTATGTCGTCGGCTGACAACGGGTTGGCTTGCCCCACAACCCTTTTTAAGTCACTGGGTAATTCTCTCAATATCTTGTCCACTACGAGTGTCTCTATCACATGTCCTACTCCCTTTCCAGGTTCTAGCCACTGTTTCGTCAGTCGTATTAATGCGAAGATCTGGGCACGGACGGGTTGATCAGCTGTATAGGTCCATTGCTGGAACTTTACAGCCCTATCTCTGGCAGTCAGCTGGTACCGGGACAGGATCTCGGTTTTTAGTCGCCCATAGTCCGCAGCTTCGCGGGAATCCAGGTCAAAATAGGCTTCCTGAGCCACCCCGGTCAAAAGAGGGGCTAATGCGCTCGCCCATTCTGTGGGCGGCCACTCTTCCACGGTGGCCATCCTTTCGAAGGTCATGAGGAAGGCCTCAATATCATCCTCCTTGGAGAGATGAGGTAAGATGGCGTGAGCAGCCGCTCTTGGCTTAACTCTAGGTTCTTCTAGTCGGCTCAGCTGTTGTTGCAGGAGTTCTATGGTTGTCTGCTGTGCCGTGATCAATTGTTGTAGTAGGGCGTTATCCATCGTTCTTGAATGGTTCCTCCGGGTCTACTGGAAGAATCTTGATTTACTCACTTATCCTTGTGTCACTCGTCCACCTAATGCCCGCATTCTCCACCAATGTGAGCGGACAAAGTAATTGGGCGTCACTCTAAAGCGGGAAGGTGGAATAAACGAGTCAGGAGTAGGTTTTCTTGATTGAACACAGTTCTCTATTGAGGGCATTTGGTCAACACAAACACTCCAACATAACCAAATGAAAATCTTCCACGGAAAAACATACATCTTCTTCTCCAGATGAAACAGGAACACAATAGGATTATCTTTAAACTACAACAAAAAGTCACGGGATTGTCACCGTCTTAGTGTTTCTTCCTGGATAGCTCCTCTCTCTCGGCCATCTTCCAGAGATAGTTTCCCCCCCCTTCTCTGCTGGTTCCATTTTCTCTCTTATAGGGGAAGGAGAGTATGTCATTAGTACCGTCAGCTGTGCTTAATTGCCTCGTTACCTTGTCTCCCATGCCTTGTTGGGCTACTATCCATGAGCCCAGCCTGCCCTCTGGTGGTCCTTCCACAAAATAGTTACCCATGTTATTTTGTAAATGTGTGTGTGTATATTTATATATATATATTTTTTAAATAAATTATTTATTTTTCCTTTGTTTTGTTTTTTTTTCATTTATTTTTCTCAATTTCTTTGGGGGGGGGGGTGTTAGAATACCATTTTGGTATTTTGTATATAGTTAATTGTTTCAAAATGTATACCTTCACCAATTTGGTCACTTGGGTACATTTGGGCTACTTGTGTGGGACACCTGGTTGACTTCATGAAATGAAGTCATGTAGCACACTCATTTTGGAAGTTATCATTCTGAAACTTTGCACAAGTACTGTTGCCCTCTTATATGTTTCACTGAAATTGTCTCCATCATCCTATCTGAATGTTTGTTTTATCTTGTTCATTTTAAAGATGATGAAATAAATTTAAAAAACATGTTTTTTTTTCATTGTTTTATCTAAACCAGATCTATTGTGCTATATTCTCCAACATTAAATTCACATTTACACAAACTTCAGAGTGTTTTCTTTCAAATGGTACCAAGAATATGCATATCCTTGGTTCTGTGCCTGAGCTACAGGCTGTTAGATTTGGGTATGTCTTCAGGCGGAAATTGCCCAAAGTAGGGGGTTAAATGCAAACTAAACTAAATGCATGCTCTTCAACCAATCGCTGCTCGCACTTGCCCGCCTGTCCAGCATCACTACTCTGGACAGTTCTGAGTTAGAATATGTGGACAACTACAAATTCTTAGGTGTCTGGTTAGACTGTAAACTCTCCTTCCAGACTCTCATTAAGCATCTCCAATCCAAAATTAAATATAGAATCATCTTCCTATTTCGCAACAAAGCATAGCAGTTAGTAGACCGGGGCAGGCTAGCAGTTAGCAGGCCGGGTTAGCAAGCAAGCAGATAGCAGGGGCTAGAAAGTTAGCCTTTGGGGGGTGTCTCGATGGGGTTAAGTCTGTTTTTGCCTCTTCATGCGGTGAAGTCGATAGACCGGTTGTGGAATTAGTGGGGTTCCAAGTATCTCTAGGTAGCTAGCAGGCCTAGCTGGTTAGCATAATGGGCCTTCAGCGGGTGTCGCGCCTGCTGCCAGTTGGAGTCCTCGGGCAGATTATGTCGGTATTCCAGTCTGTATTCCAGTCGTAGGGGATCTGCAGGGTTCCATGCCACGTACCGGCTGTAGAAGGGGTCCAAATATTGTAGCCCAGGAGTATGCTTCGGTGGTAGCACAGGAGCTCTGGCCGGGCTAGCTTCAAGCTAAGTGGATGGAAACGCTAGCCAGGAGTAGTCATCCAGGGTTGCGGTTAGCTAGTTGTGAAGATCCAGATGAAAATGTTCAGTTTGCAGTGGGAATCCGGGGATAAAAATAATAGGTCCGTTATGCTCTGGTTAGAGTCACGTTGTTCGAACTGGCGAGAGCTATTCGAGCTGAAGGTTCGCTGATGACCGCTGGCAATGGTTTGCTGACTGATAGCTGGTAGTTAGCTGGCTAGCTTCAGTTGAGGGATTCCAGATCCGACGTAAATATAGATACTTTAGAGAAAATTAAAGCAGATCCACGCTACATTGGGTGAGGCGGGTTGCATGAGAATATTTAGATGTTGAGGTTTTAGCAAAATATAAAAAAAGATATGCAAAGAAAAATACGTAAAAAACGATATATACAAGGGACACGACAGGACAAAGATGTCTGACTGGCGTGCAGACTCAGGACGTGACTCAGGGCATCCAGGCTAAAGAGTTCAATCCTGGTTTTATCAGACCAGATAATCTTGTTTCTCATGGTCTGAGAGTCCTTTATGTGCCTTTTACTGAGGAGTGGCTTCTGTCTGGCCACTCTACCATAAAGGCCTAATTCATGGAGTGCTGCAGAGATGTTTGTCCTTCTGGAAGATTCTCCCATCTCCACAGATGATCCCTGGAGCTCTGTCAGCGTGACCATTGAGTTCTTGGTCACCTCCCTGACCAAGGTAATTCTCCCCCGATTGCCCAGCTCTTGGAAGAGTCTTGGTGGTTCCAAACTTCTTCTATTTAAGAATGATGGAGGCCACTGGGTTCTTGGGGACTGTCAATGCTGCAGAAGTGTTTTGGTACCACTTCCCCAGATCTGTGCCTTAATACAATCATGTCTCGGAGCTCCACGGACAATTCCTTCACCCTCATGGCTTGGTTTATGCTCTGACATGCACCGTCAACTATTGGACCTAATATAGACAGGTGTTTACCTTTCCAAATCATGTCCAGTCAATTGAATTTACCACAGGTGGACTCCAATCAACTTGTAGAAACATCTAAAGGATGATCAATGGAAACAAGATGCACCTGAGCTCAATTTTGAGTCTCATAGCAAAGGGTCTGAATACTTATGTAAATAAGTTATTTCAGTTTTTTTATTTTTTATGAATTTTCAAAAATGTCTAAACCTGTTTTTGCTTTGTCATTATGGGATATTGTGTGTAGATTGATGAGGAGGAAAATATCAAATGTAATCCATTTTAGAATAAGGCTGTAACGTAACAAAATGTGGAAGAAGTCAAAGGGTCTGAATATTTTACGATTGCACTGTAGGCTGTTATATGTAGGCTATAGAGATATGTTGACAGCTTGCATAATAATGACACAGGAAAAGCAGAGTCCTGGTTAACCTTTGCCTGCCCTGTTGACATTTGTTATCAAAGAAAACCATATTGTTTACTGCAGTTATCAGAAACAAATTGCCAGTAATGGACCTTTTGAAGGACAAGCTTGCATTCTTGTATAGCTTAATATCATAGGCTTACCATTACCACTCTAGTAGAGTTATATCATATCTGAACTATAAATATAAAATGACAAAGCCTGTTCGTTCCATGTGTTATACAATGTTTAGCAGAATGTCACAACATGTTTGGATGCATTTCATGGAACCTTTTAAAACACTAGTACACACTGACCCACAATTATTAAAATTAGCTTCCTAAAAGGGGAGTTTCTTTATACAATATGTACACTCACAATGTTCTGAGTGGAAATTCACTTGGCATGTTGAACTATTTGAATGGCACTGCTGGGAAACTTAGGGAAATATACGTTTTACCTTACAGTAGTTCCTTTGCACTCAGCTAATCATTAATGAGTCATAAAAGACGATTATGTGACTGTCTTTCATTTATTTCTAACCAAGCCTCCCATGAAAGTTTGGGCCCAGTCAGTCAAGTCACAGAGAAGACACAGACAGAAAGACCCAACCTTGGAGATGGAGCTGGACCAAGGCAAGATGGATCAGGAGCCAGGCAGGCCCACATGGAACAGGCAGATAGAGTTCACCCTGGCTGGGATCGGCTGTGCTGTGGGGCTGGGGAACATATGGCGGTTCCCTTATCTGTGCTACAGGAGTGGAGGAGGTGAGAGGAAATTTCTGATGAGTCAGCCCTGATAGAAGACTAAAACCCAATGACTATATAGCATAACCAGACTTACGTCACCTTATTAATTTATATTGTTGAGAATACATATGTTTGTGAATGAAAGTTTTACATTTGTCTGGGTATATGATAGCATGTTTTCTGTTGTCATGTTGATAGAAAATGTCAGGGTGATATTAATGGTTAGTACTGTGGAGGAAAGCATAATCTTAGAGTAGAGTTTTTTGTACTATGACATAAGATGATGATCCACCACATTTTATTGTGAGATACTTGAATAATGCCATAATGACATGCCACTTGTCACTGTCATTGGTTATGAATACGATTTTATTGAGTTGTAGTTATCATGGAGAGAGAATTACGAATTTTACCAGGTATTACATTTTGTCCAATGATCAGAATTAATTCAGAATGTCATAACAACAACATGTAATGTTTCAATTAAAATTACCTTGAGCACTGAGAACCTAACAAGCAATTGACCTTTCTATACACAGCTACAAAAACACAACCTAACTCCTCGTCTGGAAGTTATAAAGCACAGTTCATTCCGCACGTGAGAGGCAATGAGTTGTGGGGGGGAGGGGGGGGTGAATGACTTTATTAAAGATTAGACGAGGTCAGATATGCACCACTGACTCACCAACGCATGGCAATGTTAAACTTGCTGTGAAAATATAACTTGGGGACACGTTGACACGCTAGTCAAAACATTTCCATGTCTCCCTGTTTTCAATGATGAGAAGGGTGGGTATATGTTCAAATTCTAGTTTAAAATAAAATAATATGGCCTCCCAAGTGGCGCAGCGGTCTAAAGCACTGCATTGCAGTGTTGTGGAATCACTTCAGCCCTGGGGTTCGATCCCAGGCTGTGTTACAACCGGCTGTGACTGTGAGTCCCGTAGGGTGGTGCACAATTGGCCCAGAGTCATCCAGGTTAGGGTAGGGTTTGGCTGAGGGGCTTTACTTGGCTCATCACGCTCTAGCAACTCCATGTGGTGGGCCGGGTGCCTGTAAGCTGACTTCACTGTTTAGTTGAATGTTGTTTCCTCCGACACATTGGTGAAGCTGGCTTCTGGGTTAAGTGAGCAGGTGTTAAGAAGCACAGCTGGGCAGGTCATGTTTTGGAGGCAATGAGTTTGGCTGGGGGGGGGGGGTGAATGACTTTATTGTTTTGGAGGACAGATGACATCGCCTCTCCCGAGTCTGTTGGGGAGTTGCAGCAATGAGACAAGTTTGTAATTGGATTGCAATTGGATATCATGAAAGAGGGGGTAACATTTTTTTTTTTAAATATGCAACCTCAATCCTATCCCTCTAGGCAATTTCAAGAAACATACTTCAGTCCCACTAAAGTTACTGTGTAACTGATATATTGCTGCTTTATGTCCTGGTCAGGTGCATTCCTGGTTCCCTACCTGCTGATGCTGCTGGTGATGGGAATTCCTCTGCTCTACATGGAGCTGATTCTGGGACAGTACATGAGAAGAGGGCCTGTTCATGCCCTGGCTAAAGCCTGCCCGCTACTCAAAGGTACTGAAGCATACAGTATCTGTCCCCCCCTCTACTGGAGCATAATTTTAGTGTCGCGTTTTTACATAGTCAAACTAAAACCGTCAGTCAAACATAAACCTATGAAATGGCACTGGTGTCCAACAGGGTCATAAACATTTTGCTGACTCACTCACTATGCATAAGGTTGTAACTAACTAAGTATTTTAAGATTCATGTAAGTTGTAAATGACAGAGGTGACAATGTTATTTGCCCGTCCCTTAGGAGTGGGCCTGGCGACTGTGGCCATCTCCTTCATCATGTGTACTTACTACAACATCATCATCACATGGGGTCTGTACTACCTGTTCAGCTCCTTCCAGAGTCCGCTGCCCTGGCAGAGCTGCAACAACACATGGAACACCCCCAACTGCACCGATCACATAAACCCGAACACCAGCTCACACTCCTCCACCGCCAGCCAGCAGTTCTTCAAGTAGGTCTCACTCTCAATGTGGGCTAGCCCAGAGCCATACTCCTCTATGTACACTCCCCTATGTACTGCATTTATTTTGAGCTAAAGCTAAAACTGTTCATTTGGCTCTATACTCTAGCATTTTAGATCAAATGTTATATACTGAATGATGCGACAGTACAGAATGTCACCTTTTATTTGAAGAGATGTTCATACATGTGTTTAACCATTTAGAAGTGAATGCACTTTTTTTTAACTAGGCAAGTCAGTTAAGAACACTTATTTTCAATAACAGCCTAGGAACATTGGGTTAACTGCCTTGTTCAGAGGCAGAACAACAGAGTTTTACCTAGTCATCTCGGGGATTCGATCTTGCAACCTTTTGGTTACTAGTCCAACGCTCTAACCACTAGGCTACCTGCCGCCCTGCTTGATGTATCTAGTCCCCCCATTTGAAGCTGTTGTGAGTATTTGGACAAATTCATTTATAGCGTATAAAAGTTTAGTCAAAGGTTTAGCATTTGTTCCCATATTCCTAGCATGCAATGACTACATCAAACTTGTGACTACAAACTTGTTGGATGCATTTGCAGTTTGTTTTGGTTGTGTTTCGGAATTATGTAGTGCCTGATAGAAATGAATGGTAAATAATGTATTGTGTCATTTTGGAGTCACTTTTATTGTATATAAGAATATGTTGTTGAACACTTCTACATTAATGTGGATACTACCATGACTACAGATAATCATGAGTGAATCGTAAATAATGGTGAGTGGGAAAGATGCACGAGGCGCATGCGCTTACCATTATTATAGCTCCATTATGTATCAACAAAACTGTGGTTATATACAGTACATTCGGAAATTATTCAGACCCTTTGACTTTTTCTACATTTTGTTACGTTACAGCCTAATTCTAAAATTGATTAAATAACAAATGTTCCTTGTCAATCTACACACATTACCTCATAATGACAAAGTGAAAACAAGTTTTTTTTAAAATGTTTTCACATTTATTACAAATAGAAAAATAGAAATACAGAGAAGTATATTTTCTGGGTAATTTAAATATTGACTGGCTCTCATCAAGCTGCCCACTCAAGAAAAAAATACAAACTGTAACCAGTGCCTGCAACATGGTTCAGGTTGTCAGTCAACCTACAAGGGTATTTACAAACAGCACAGAAATGAAATCATCACCATGTATTGATCACATCTTTACTAACGCTGCACAAATACAATTTGCTTTAAAGCAGTATCCAAATCCATAGGATGTAGGGATCATAATATAATAGCCATTTCTAGGAAAACCAAGAAGAAGTTTTGTAGTGATTCATATGTTGATGATGTAAAGAATATTTGCTGGTCTGTGGTGTGTAATGAGGAGCAACCAGATGCTGCGCTTGCACATTTATGTTTACTACAGTTACTAATAAGCATGCACCCATTAAGAAAATGACTGTAAAAACTGTTAAATTGAAAAATTGTATGGTAGAAAGGGATGAGGCAAAAGGTATGGCAAATAAGTCTGGCAGCCCAACTGGCAGCCCAACTGATTGGCAAACGTACTGCAAATTAAGAAATCATGTGACAATTTGAAATAGTAACAAGCTTTGGAGAACCTTAAAGGACATTTTGGGGAAAAAAGCCAACTCGGCTCCGTCATTCATTGAATCAGATGGCTCATTTATCACAAAACCTACTGATATTGCCATCTACTTTAATGACTTTTTCATTGGCAAGATAGACTAACTTAGGGATGACATGCCAGCAACAAATGCTGACACGACACATCCAAGTATATCTGACCAAATTATGAAAGACAAAAATTGTACTTTTGAATTCCGTAAAGTCAGTGTGGAAGAGGGGGGAAAAGTATTGTTGTCAATCAACAATGACAAGCCACCGGGGTCTGACAATCTGAATGGAAAATTTTCTGAGGATAATAGCGGACGATATTCCCACTCCTATTTGTTACCTTGTGAGAGTGGAAGATCAGTCAGAAAATCCACAACAGGTGCAACCAAGGCCGCTGCGGAACGGGAAAGGGGTGTAGCTTACCTCTGGGCAGGTGCCTAGGAGCCTTACACTGGGCTCAAACCAAGCAAGAGGAAACATAAACCCTCACGTCCTTAGCCAAGGTAGGCCATCAGTACCTCCCACTCAAACAGCTCACTGTCCGACCGATCCCAGGATGACCAGAGGAGGGTGACGTGTGGGCCCAGTGGGACACTGGACGGAAGCGGGCTCTGCACGCAACGCTTGCTCAATGTCTGTGTCCAGCTCCCACACTACCGGTGCCACCAGGCAGGAGGCGGGGAGTATGGGAGTGGGATCCATGGACCGCTCCTCTGTGTCATACAGCCGGGACAATGCGTCTGCCTTCACGTTCTGGGAGCCTGGTCTGTAAGAAAGGGTAAACACACAATGGGTGAACAATATAGCCCACCTTGCCTGACGAGGGTTCAGTCTCCTTGCTGCCCGGATGTACTCCAGATTGTGGAGGTCAGTCCAGATGAGAAAAGGGTGTCTAGCCCCCTCAAGCCAATGTCTCCACGCCTTCAAGGCCTTGATGACAGCCAACAGCTCCCGGTTCCCCACGTCATAGTCTTGCTCCGCCGGGCCGAGCTTCTTTGAGAAGAAGGCACAGGGGCGGAGCTTCAGTGGCGTACCCGAGCCCTGAGAGAGCACATCTCCTATCCCAGCCTCGGACGCATCCACCTCCACTATGAACGCCAAAGAGGGACCCGGATGGGCCAACACAGGAGCCGAGGTAAACAGAGCCCTCAGGTGACTAAAAGCCCTGTCCGCCTCAGCTGACCGCTGCAAGTGCAGCGGGTCCCCCTTCAGCAGTGAGGTAATGGGAGCCGCTACCTGACCAAAACCTCGGATAAACCTCCTGTAGTAGTTGGCAAACCCTAAGAACCCCTGCACCTCCTTTACCATGGTGGGTGTCGGCCAATTACGCGCGACTTCATCTCCATCTCCACCCCTGAGGTGGAAATCCGATACCCTAGGAAGGAGACGGACTGTTGGAAGAACAGGCATTTCTCAGCCTTGACGGACAGGTCATGCTCCAACAGGCAACCAAGCACTCTGCGCACCAGGGACACATGCTCGGCGCATGTAGCGGAGTATATCAAAATGTCATCAATATACACCACTACACCCTGCCCGTGCAGGTCCCTGAAAATCTCGCCTACAAAGACTTGGAAGACTGATGGTGCATTCATCAACCCGTACGGCATGACGAGGTACTTATAGTGCCCAGAGGTGGTACTGAAAGCCGTCTTCCACTTGTCTCCCTCTCGGATGCGGTAGCGGGTAACTATACCTCACAGTGATCTGATTCAGACCCCGATAGTCAATATATGGGCGCAGACCTCCCTCGTTCTTCTTCACAAAAAATCTACTTGAGGAGGCGGGTGAAGTGGAGGATCGAATGTACCCCTGACGCAGGGATATGTTTCCATAGCCTCCGTCACCGCCTGTGAGAGGGGATACACGTGACTTCTGGGAAGTGCAGCGTCAACCAGGAGATCTATCGCGCAATCGCCCCGTCGATGAGGTGGTAATTGAGTCGCCTTCTTTTTGGAGAAGGCGAGAGCCAAATCGGCATATTCAGGGGGAATGCGCACGGTGGAGACCTGGTCTGGACTCTCCACCATAGTAGCACCAACGTAAACCCCTAAACAACTACCTGAGCACTCTCACGACCACCCCGTGAGAGCCCTCTGTGGCCAAGAAACAGTGGAAGAGACTAATTCTCTCCGTGTGACCCCCCTGCGCCACCATGCCCAAAGGAGCAGTGACCTCCCTAATCAACCCTGACACTAATGGTCGACTATCTAAGGCGTGAACGGGGAAGGGCACATCCACGGCAACAATGGGGAACACTAAACTATGGGCTAACACTCTATCAGTAAAATTTACAGCCGCATCGACGAGCACCTTATGCGGGGAATGCAGGGAAAACTCAGGGAAAGTGACAAACACAAACATATGTGCAACAGAGGGCGAGAATGAGTGAGAATGGCACAGACCGGCAGTGTGACCTCTGCGGCCACAGGTGGTGCACGAGCTGGAACCCCCTCTGGTCTCCCTGGGTACCGCCCCTCCCAGCTCCATGGGTATCGGAGAGGGCGTGGGTGAGGTTGGAACCACCAGACCCCGATCTGAATGTCCGTGGGTTGCCAGCAGGTTGTCCAGCCGGATGGACAGGTCCACCAGCTGGTCGAACGTGAGGGTGGTGTCTCTGCAGGCCAACTCCCGACGGATGTCCTCATGCAGACTGCAGCGGTAATGGTCGATCAGGGCCCTGTTGTTCCATTCCACATCGGCAGCCAGGGTCCTAAACTCCAGGGCAAACTCCTGGGCGCTCCTCATCTCCTGCCCCAGATGGAAGAGGCGTTCACCTGCTGCTCTACCCTCGGGCGGGTGGTCGAAGACTGCCCGGAAACGGCGGGTGAACTCCTCAAACTGGTCCAACGCCGCATCTCCCTCTCTCCACACGGCGTTGGCCCACTCCAGGGCTTTCCCGGTGAGGCACGAGACGAGGGCGGACACCCTCTCACAGCCGACGGAGCCGGGTGGACGGTGGCCAGTTATAGGGCTAATTGTAACAGGAACCCCTGGCATTTCGCAGCCTTCCCGTCATACTCCTGGGGCAAGGAGAGACGAATCCCACTGGGACCAGGTGGAAGAGGGGCACTCAGGGGAGACCCCGGTTTTGCTGGTGGAGGCGCTGGAAGAACTCCCTGTCTCTCCCAGCTGTCCATTGTCCGGACAACGCGTTCCATGGCGGTGCCAAGATGGTGAAGCATTGCTGCATGCTCCTGGACGCGCTCCTCCACCCCTTTACCAGGGGTACCTGCTCCTGCTGACTCCATAGTTTGGGTCAGTGATTCTGTAAGGGGTGTGAACTGGTGGCAGAGAAGTCAGACGCAGGAGAGAAATAACAGTTTCCAACTGCGCAGTTTATTAACAAAAACCCACCGGAAAACACAATAATACAATAAGCAATCACCGACAAGGACATGAGGGGGAACAGTCCCCAAATCCAGAACAGACTTTGGGAGGCGCACAGTACTAGATAGAGCCATGACTATATGGAACTCTATTCCACATCAAGTAACTGACGCAAGCAGTAACATTAGTTTTAAAAAAACACCTTATGGAACAGCGGGGACTGTAAAGCAACACAAACATTGGCACAGACGCATGCATACACACACAATAACATAATGTCACGTTCTGACCTTAGTTCCTTTAATATATCTTTGTGTTAGTTTGGTCAGGGCATGAGTTGGGGTGGGTAGTCTATGTTGTATTTCTGTGTTTGGCCTGGTATGGTTCTTAATCAGAGGCAGCTGTCGATTGTTGTCTCTGATTGAGAATCATACTCAGGTAGCCTGTTTTCTCCATTTTGGTTGTGGGTGATTATTTTAGTGTTTTTCGTCACCTTACAGAACTGTTTCGGTTTCGTTTCATTCTCTTTGTTATTTTGTTTAGTGTTCTGAGTTTAAATAAATATATCATGAACACATACCACGCTGCGCTTTGGTCCTCCTCTCCTTCCACCGAAGACAACCGTTACACATAAGCACTATACATACACATGGATTTAGTACTGTAGATATGTGGTAGTGGTGGAGTAGGGGCCTGAGGGCACACAGTGTGTTGTGAATGTATTGTAACGTTTTTAAATTTGTATAAACTGCCTTAATTATTCTGGACCCCAGGAAGAGTAGCTGCTGCAGCTAATGGGGATCCATAATAAATACAAAATACATTGAGCCATGACTATGTGGAACTCTATTCCACATCAGGTAACTGATGCAAGCAGTAGAATCAGATTTAAAAAGCTGGTAAAAATACACCTTGTGGAACAGCGGGGACTGTGAAATAACACAAACATAGGCACAGACACATGCATACTGTACACACTATACACACACGTACACATTTTGCGTTGTAGATTTGTGGTAGTGGAGTATGGGCCTGAGGGCACACACTTAGTGTGTTGTGAATTCTGTAATGAATGTATTGTAATGTTGTTAAAATTGTATAGCTGCCTTCATTTTGCCAGATCTCAGGAAGAGTGCTAACGGGGATCCATAAAAAATACAAATACAAAAATTGCCCTGGTATTTCGCAAAGATTATCAAACCCAAAATCGATTCTTCCCTCGCTACCATAAAGAATGAGCCCGGTATTATTACTGGACCTATTGTGAACAGCATGGGTAGTAATTGCATAGCTTTAGATTCTGTCCCTGTTACCCAGTTAAATGCAGTACTTTTTCAGTGTAAATTTTGCCAATTTGACGACCGCTCAGAGGCCACATTCCCCTAAATCAAATCAAATCAAATGTATTTATATAGCCCTTCGTACATCAGCTGATATCTCAAAGTGCTGTACAGAAACCAAGCCTAAAACCCCAAACAGCAAGCAATGCAGGTGTAGAAGCACGGTGGCTAGGAAAAACACCCTAGAAAGGCCAAAACCTCGGAAGAAACCTAGAGAGGAACCAGGCTATGTGGGGTGGCCAGTCCTCTTCTGGCTGTGCCGGGTGGAGATTATAACAGAACATGGCCAAGATGTTCAAATGTTCATAAATGACCAGCATGGTCGAATAATAATAAGGCAGAACAGTTAAAACTGGAGCAGCAGCACAGTCAGGTGGAAGTTGAAACTGGAGCAGCAGCATGGCCAGGTGGACTGGGGACAGCAAGGAGTCATCATGTCAGGTAGTCCTGGGGCATGGTCCTAGGCATGGCCCTATGCGTTACTTGCAACTGGAAAGCTTGTTGTTGCTCGCTAGTCAGTGAATGGCTTTTCACTGCAGAATTAATTTGTTGTCAGATTTACCTCTCTGCTTGATAACATTTTTCTTACCCCAGGCACCGGTAATGAGTTCAATAGTATGTTTAGCAGTGACTACATGCATTGCTAAGTGAGCAGAATTAAATTCCACTCTCAATGCGGCTTGAAATATCTCCACCATGTGGAGTGCTGGCCCACCACCCCTGCAATACCAGTTTTTGCGGTGGGTTTCAACCCTGCCATCAAAGCGGAGGTACAAATTCCCACATCTTCATTAAAATGATCTGCTAGTGGCAGATTGGTGCGCAACGTGTCTTCCATCCTATCAACGTACTAACGTACACCCTCATTTTGACTCTGAGTGCATCTACTAATTTTGCTAAGCTCAGGGCGGAAACAAAATATTTCCAATATCTGTCACAAATAATTACATTTGTTCTTGCAAGGTTGCTTGGTCACATGCCACACAAGCGGACGACCAGGCGAGAGCAGGGTAGTTTCCGACTAATTGTGCCAACATTGCTCTTGGCAATAGGGAACGGACAACATGATCATAATCACCAGCATGGAATCCAAAAACTCATCCCTGATTCCTTAGGAAACGGATAAATTCCTGATCCTCTTTAACCGGGACAGGTGCTTCTTTCATTATGCTAAGCATTTCAACAATACTCAGCGGCTGGTGTTGGTGTTTAATTTGGTGTCGTGTTATAGGTTGGCCATCTTGCAGTATGGGGTTCCCTCCCTCTGGGAGTATCAGCCCGGGGTAATAAGTCATCGCAACTGCATGAGTACGAACCAGGCGCACCTCTCTATGGTTTCCAGGGTCCTTTGGAGCTATGATCCAGTCCAGGACAACTATGTCCCTGCATATGACCCTGCATATCTTTATTTTGAGCTTTATCGGTTCTACTTTTCTGTTGATAAAACACCAACATCAAAACGCTTGTATATATTGAGCTTGCGATTTGTCATTGATGCCATTGTGCCATGCCACAACAGCATCTCTGATTTCTGTATCTGATAGGAATTTTCCATCAACATGGAAATGATGACCAATTTTATCCAATTTGCTAAATTTTCCCCATACTCGAACCGAATTGGTTGGATGTTTGTGATATTTTTTTAGAGCATCCATGGCTTTGCTAAATTTTTCCTCTTCTTTTCCCCCTTTTACGGGAGTGTGAGACACCATGGATGCCATTTCAACGCTGGTTATTTCTGCTCCTCTCTTGACGGTGTATAGGGTGTTTTAGATTTCTTCACTCACGTCTCTATTACACGCCCTCTATTAACACATTCGGTTTCTAATAACTTCTTAATGCCACGGTTCTTGTACAGTCTCATTATTGACAGACACTAATGCCAGAAATCGCCTATACCCCACTCCGGGTATTAATTTATCAGGTATTACCAACCGACAGAGACTTTCGGCATGGACTACTTTTCTACAACCAAACATATAGTATATGGATGTGCTAATTTCTCCGAATACCACATAGACTACAGACACCTAAACAGACTCCAACCTCTAATCTAACCTAATTCCTCCTAAGCACATAGTGCCCGCATATATCCAGTCTAACCTACTGTATTAGGGGCTAAACCATCCTAGGCACACAGTACCCGCAGTGCCTAGTCTAACCTATTAGGGGGCTAAACCCTTATACAGTGGGCCTATTGAATAAACTCAGGCTTTCAGGTCTGTATCCTTTAATTTGCTTTAGAGACATGCCCCAAGAGATTTACAGTTATTCACATTCAAGTTCTGTTTTTTGTCTTATTTCTTGTTTGTTTCACCCCCCCAAAAAATGTACATCTTCAAAGTGGTAGGCATGTTGTGTAAATCAAATGATACAAACCCCCCAAAAATCTATTTTAATTCCAGATTGTAAGGCAACAAAACAGCACAAGCCACAGTATATTTATCACCTTCTAATAGGCGTTGTCAACTCCTTACACATCTAGACAACCAATACATCTCTGTTGCTAGGCAGGAATTTAATTGGTTCCTCTCACTGGTGTCGTCATTGCACTGCCTGTTACACTTCCAAACCCACAAAGGTTTTAGTATGTGTCAGATAGTACTGCAGTAGGAGAGTCATTTGCTTTATCTTGGCCAGGTTGCAGTTGTGAATGAGAACTTGTTCTCAACTAGCCTACCTGGTTAAATAAAGGTGAAATAAAAAATAAAAACATAACAATTGTGGTGGGCCTCTCTGGCCCCCTCCCAGAGGTTTCTTCTCACTTCATCTGTTGATTTGACCTCGAGACGCAATCCTTTCTCCCTAGTTATGCAGCCGGCCTGCCTTATCAGAGACTAACAATGGCCTTTCACCTCTCTCATCAGAAACATGGAACAGAATATGAAGCTTCTACTCTCAGTAACTTTCCATATTCCTAGTTCCCATCTACCCTTCATTGACCCCAACATATACAGTACCAATCAAAAGTTTGGACACACCTACTCATTCAAGGGTTTTTCTTTATTTTTTTACTATTTTTTACATTGTACAATAATAGTGAAGACATCACAACTATGAAATAACACATATGGAATCATGTAGTAACCAAAAAAGTGTTAAATAAATGTTACAGGAATTAAATTCCTCTGTTTTAATAACCAATTAAAATTAATCACTCTGTCAATTCATAAGAGGTTGTAAGACCCTTATTGGTATAAAATGGACAGAGACCAGCCTTTGAAATCAACCAGCTGCGTTTATTCTCGTGAGTACTGCCCATTACACATTTTACCACAGGTTATAAACTGAAAATGACATCATTAGTTTCAGTACTAGCCCATGTCATCTCCGCTGTAGTACAATGGCTGTATGGTTCTCACATGTCTCTCCCTATTTAAGATAATATATGACCGAGCCAAGGTCATGCTTGTGTAGATAAGCCTTCTAGCCAGACTGGCTATAAGTTCATTCATTTCTACCATGGTACAGACAGTCATTGTTCTAATTCTTGATTATATTTACACACATTATATTCAGTACTAGGATTAAAAAGAAAATTCATACATATACAGTAACATAATAGTATTCTGATTAGTCCGTCCTGATTGAAATGTATACATAATTAGTCATCATTGATGAAAATGCCCTTAACAATAAATCAAAATATTTGCCTTGATGCCAACTTTGCACACTCTGCTTTTCAAGCTCTGTCAAGTTGGTTGTTGATCATTGCCGACTTAAGAAAGAACTGTAACTAGGCCACTAAGGAACAAAAACAAAAACAGCCCTATCTGGTGCAAAACACAGAGACAGGAACAATCACCCACAAACACACAGTGAAACCCAGGCTACCTAAATATGGTTCCCAATCAGAGACAATGACTAACACCTGCCTCTGATTGAGAACCATATCAGGCCAGACATAGAAATAGACAAACAAGACATCCAACATAGAATGCCCACTCAGATCACACCCTGACCAACCAAAACATAGAAACATACAAAGCAAACTATGGTCAGGGTGTGACAGTACCCCCCCCCCCCCAAGGTGCGGACTCCGGCCGCAAAACCTGAACCTATTGGGGAGGGTCTGGGTGGGCATCTGTCCGTGGTGGCGGCTCTGGTGCTGGACGTGGCCCCCACTTCACCGTAGTCTTAGTCCCCCACCTTGTCCGCTTCCGTGGCCTCCTAGCCACCCCACTGGACTGAGGGGCGGCAGCTCGGGACAGAGGGGCGGCAGCTCGGGACAGAGGGGCGGCGGCTCGGGACAGAGGGACGGCGGCTCGGGACAGAGGGGCAGGGGCTCGGGACAGAGGGGCGGGGGCTCGGGACAGAGGGGCTGGAGACTCCGGCAGCAGCGCCGGACAGGCGGGAGACTCCGGCAGCAGCGCCGGACAGGCGGGAGACTCCGGCAGCAGCGCCGGACAGGCGGGAGACTCCGGCAGCAGCGCCGGACAGGCGGGAGACTCCGGCAGCAGCGCCGGACAGGCGGGAGAGGAGGAAGGATCCGGCAGCGCTGGACAAGCGGGAGCCCCTGTAAGGATGAGCCGGAGAGACAGCTTGGTGCGGGGGGCTGCCACCGGAGGGCTGGTGCGTGGAGGTGGTGACGGATAGACCGGACCGTGCAGGCGCACTGGAGCTCTTGAGCACCGAGCCTGCCCAACCTTACCCGGTTGAATGGTCCCGGTCGCCCTGCCAGTGCGGCGAGGTGGAATAGCCCGCACTGGGCTATGCAGGCGAACCGGGGACACTGTGCGCAAGGCTGGTGCCATGTAAGCCAGCCCAAGGAGACGCACTGGAGACCAGATGCGTAGAGCCGGCTTCATGGCACTTGGCTCAATGCCCACTCTAGCCCGGCCGATACGCGGAGCTGGAATGTACCGCACCGGGCTATGCACCCGCACTGGGGACACCGTGCGCTTCACAGCATAACACGGTGCCTGCCCGGTCTCTCCAGCCCCCCGGTAAGCACAGGAAGTTGGCGCAGGTCTCCTATCTGGCTTCACCACACTTCCTGTGTGCCTCCCCCCAATACATTTTTGGGGCTGACTCTCGGGCTTCCATCCAAGCCGCCGTGCTGCCTCCTCATACCAGCGCCTCCCCGCCTTCACCGCCTCCAGCTCTTCTTTGGGGCGGCGATATTCTCCAGGCTGTGCCCAGGGTCCTTTACCATCCAACTCATCCTCCCATGTCCATTCCTCTTTTCGCTGCTGTTGCTGTTGCCCGTTACCACGCTTGGTCCTGTTGTGGTGGGTGATTCTGTAACGGCTTTCTTTAGGTGAAGTAGAGGCGGACCAAAATGCAGCGTGGTGGTTATTCATGTTCTTTAATAAAGACACTAGACATGAATAAACTAACAAAAACAATAAACGTGGAAAACCAAAAACAGCCCTATCTGTTTCTGTCTCTGTGTTTTGCACCAATCACCCACAAACACACAGTGAAAACCAGGCTACCTAAATATGGTTCCCAATCAGAGACAATGACTAACACCTGCCTCTGATTGAGAACCATATCAGGCCAGACATAGAAATAGACAAACAAGACATCCAACATAGAATGCCCACTCAGATCACACCCTGACCAACCAAAACATAGAAACATACAAAGCAAACTATGGTCAGTGTGTGACACCCAGTGTCAATTGGAAAGCAGACTGAACCAGGTTTTCCTCTAGGATTTTGCCTGTGCTTAGCTCTATTCCATTTCTTTTTATTTAAAAAACTCCCTAGTACTTGACGATGACAAGCATACCCATAACATGATGCAGGCACCACCATGCTTGAAAATATGAAGAATGGTACTCAGTGATGTGTTGTGTTGGATTTGCCACAAACATAACACTTTGTATTCAGGACATAAAGTTAATTTCTTTGCCACATTCTTTTCAGTTTTACTTGCGTTTTTGAAGGCAGAATGCATGGGAATATTTTTATTCGGCACATGCTTCCTTCTTTTCACTCTGTCATTTAGGTTAGTTTTGTGGAGTATCTACAATGTTGTTGATCCATCCTCAGTTTTCTCCTATCACAGCCATTAAACTCTGTAACTGTTTTAAAATTCCCATTGGCCTCAAGGTAAAATCCCTGAGCGGTTTCCTTCCTTCTCCGGCAACTGAGCTAGGAAGGTCACCTGTATCTTTTTGGTGACAGGGTGTATTGATACACCATCCAAAGCATAATTAATAACTTCACCATATTCAAAGGGATATTCAGTGTCTGCTTTTTTATTTTTACACATCTAACAATAGGTGCCCTTCTTTACGAGGCATTGTAAAACCGCCCTGGTCTTTGTGGTTGAATCTGTGTTTTAAATTTACTGCTCTACTGAGGGACCTTACAGCTAATTGTATGTGTTGGGTACAGAAATTAGGAAGTCATTCAAAAATCATGTTCAACACTATTATGGTACACAGACATTATTAATGCACATAGACAGCAAATTGTACTCCTGAACTTATTTAGGCTTGCCATAACAAAGGGGTTGAATACTTATTGACTTCTTGACATTTCAGCTTTTAATTTTGTATTAATTTGTAAAAATTCTGAAAACATCATTCCACTTTGACATTAAGGGGTATTGTGTGTAGGCTGTAACAAAACATGTGGAAACATTCAAGGGGTGTGAATACTTTCTGAAGGCACTGTATGAAAATACCCTCAAACAAAATATGATATTCTGTACTGTCTCCTCATATAAACATTTGATGTCAAATCCCAAGTGCTGGAATATAATGAGCCAATTAAAAGTTTTATATTCACTGTATTCCAGGTGAATTTGACCTATGACATAATCTCATTCCACATCACATAAATGTGCAGACACAATCAGTGATTTGATTAATTAGGTAAAACTACCTGATCTATGGTGACCATTGGGGGGGGGGGGGGGGGGGTCACTTAATAATCAGGTTAAAGGTCATTATTACTCAAATAAACAATCCAACCTGAATCAAGTGAAATGTTTATGGCTGAGCAGCGGTTTTGTGATCAATATAACTTAGATTATTGGCATCAAAGCTGTTGTTTGTGTCTCTGTGTGTGTTATGTGTGTGGCGGTAGGCTTGAGGTTAAAGAAGCAGACTGGGAGCTGGAGGGTTGCCGGTTTTAACCCCCGGGATGCTTGCGGGGAGATCTGCAGGGAGTGAGCTGGCAGCCTTGGGTACTGTGACAGCAAAAAATAAAGCAAATGTGTTGTAGTTATAGGATGCTGGAGAGGACAGGGGGAGTGGAGGAGAGCGGGGTGCTGCGATGGGAACTCTTTCTCCTGCTCCTTTTGGCCTGGATCCTCCTCTACTTCTGCATCTTTAAGGGGGTCAAGTCAACAGGGAAGGTAAAAGAGAGAGAAAGAGACAGATAGACATGCTGACACAGAGAGAGAGATCAGGACTAGTTCTATGATATGCTTTCCAAGTAAAAAAAGATGAGTGAGTAAATGTTCTTATCTCTGTTCAGTAATTTTTTACTCTTACGTCGACATAACATTTGGCTATTTTACATTGATTCAGAGTTAGTCCACGTTTTTGTTGATTTTTGGCCATTGTGAACATTTTATAATATCATATTTTTACTACTATTTCTGTGTGTCTCCTCCAGGTGGTATACTTCACGGCTCTCTTCCCATATGTCATCCTGTTAGCTCTGTTGATTAACAATGTCCAGCTCCCAGGAGCTATGGAAGGCATCAGCTTTTTCATCGTGCCAAACTGGGAGAAACTCCTGGAGTTGGAGGTAAGAAGACTGAGGTACAGGCCCGATCCCTAACCTTGAAGGCAAAGTTTGCTTTTTTACAACCAAATCTCTCTTTTTGATGTAAATGATATGTTATAGAAGGGTCCAGAACATTTTTTCTCTCGATTTCACTTGTTTTTGAGAAACTTAAAAAAATACTTTCCCCCTTTTTTATTATAATACATTTTTTACTCCCTTTTTCATGATATCCAATTGGTAGTTACAGTCTTGTCCCATCACAACAACTCCCGTACGGACTAGGGGAGAGGCGAAGGTTGAGAACCGCGCAACCTTCAAAACACAACCCAGCCAAGCTGACACAATTCCGCTTCAGCCGGAAGCCAGCCGCACCACTGTGTCGGAAGAAACGCTGTACACCTGGCCACCATGTCAGCGTGCATTGCACCCGACCCTCCACCGAAGTCGCTGGTGCGTGATGGGACAAGAACATCCCTGCCGGCCCAACCCTCCCCTAACCCGGACGACGCTGGGCCAATTGTGCACCGCCCTATGGGTGTCCCGGTCACAGCCGGCTGCAACAGAGCCTGGACTCGAACCAGGATCTCTAGTGGCACAGCTAGCACTGTTTTTGAGAAACTAGTGATTCACTTCCCCAATCAAAAGCCTGGATTAACATGGGGTTGGTGCTACCGCATACAGGGCTATCGCAGAGATTGTGTACACATGAAATTATTATTTTGAGCTTTATCCGCACCATTCTCTGTGTAGCCTGCTACTAAAATCTCATAATAAAATGGAATATAAAGTTGCGGATTAAGTTCGGAATGACACATCTACTGACCTGCATCACTATACTGAGAGCTTTTCCGTTTCTAAAATGACGCATTTGGGTGTTTCTGGAACCTCTGTTTAATTTTTTTTCGGAACCCCCTGTACTGCACAATGAGGATTATGAAGTGAGTCGCTGGTTTGGCTAAACATAACCCGAAACACAACCAAAACAAACTGCAAATGCGTCCAACGAGTTTGTATTCACAAGCTTGATGTAGTCATTGTGTGCAAGGAATACAGTATCAAACACTAAAGCTTAGACTGCATTTATACACTATAAGCACATTTTTCTAAATACTTATGACCTCTTCAAATGTGGGGATTAGATACATAAAGTGATTTAATTTCTAAGTTTTGAGCCAAATAAAAAAAAGTAGCTTAACTGTCCAAATAAACTCAGCAAAAAAAGAAACGTCCTCTCACTGTCAACTGCGTTTATTTTCAGCATCCATAACGTGTGTTAGTATTTGTTAGTACACCTGCAAGTTCACAGACATTTCTGGGGGGAATGGCCCTAGCACTCACCCTCCGAGCCAACAGGTCCCAGACGTGCTCAATGGGATTGAGATCCGGGCTCTTCGCTGGCCATGGCAGAACACTGACGTTCATGTCTTGCAGGATATCACGCACAGAAGGAGCATTATGGCTGGTGGCATTGTCATGCTGGAGGGTCATGTCAGGATGAGCCTGCAGGAAAGGTACCACTTGAGGGAGGAGGGTGTCTTCCCTGTAACGCACATCGTTGAGATTGCCTGCAATGACAACAAGCTCAGTCCGATGATGTTGTGACACACCACCCCAGACCATGACGGACCCTCCACCTCCAAATCGATCCCGCTCCAGAGTACAGGCCTCGGTGTAACGCTCATTCCTTCGACGATAAACGCAAATCCAACCATCACCCCTGGTGAGACAAAACCTCGACACGTCAGTGAAGAGCCCTTTTTGCCAGTCCTGTCTGGTTCAGCGACGGTGGGTTTGTGCCCATAGGCGACGTTGTTGCTGGTGATGTCTGGTGAGGACCTGCCTTACAACAGGCCTACAAGCCCTCAGTCCAGCCTCTCTCAGCCTATTGAGGACAGTCTGAGCACTGATGGAGGGATTTTGCGTTCCTGGTGTAACTCGGGCAGTTGTTGTTGCCATCCTGTAGCTGTCCTGCAGGTGTGATGTTTGGATGTACCGATCCTGTGCAGGTGTTGTTACACGTGGTCTGCCACTGCGAGGACGATCAGCTTTCCATCCAGTCTCCCTGTAGCGCTGTCTTAGACGTCTCACAGTACGGACAGTGCAATTTATTGCCCTGGACACATCTGCAGTCCTCATTCCTCCTTGCATCATGCCTAAGGCACGTTCACACAGATGAGCAGGGACCCTGGGCATCTTTCTTTTTGGTGTTTTTCAGAGTCAGTAGAATGGCCTCTTTAGTGTCCTAAGTTTTCATTACTGTGACCTTAATTGCCTACGGTCTGTAAGCTGTTAGTGTCTTAATGTCCGTTCCACAGGTGCATGTTCATTAATTGTTTATGGTTCATTGAACAAGCATTGGAAACAGTGTTTAAACCCTTTACAATGAAGATCTGTGAAGTTATTTGGATTTTTACAAATTATCTTTGAAAGACAGGGTCCTGAAAAAGGGACTTTTCTTTTTTTGCTGAGTACATACAGTACGGTGTTAAGTGTATGAGTTACATGAGCTACTTCAATGAGCAATGAAGAGGTACAATATAGGCTACACCCTGGGGTAAGTGTATACATTGAGCAGTATAGTAGCAACAGTTGTGATGTGTGTGTGGGCATGAATGAGTATACAAACCATAAAAGACACCTTCCTAATATTGAATTGCACCCTCCCCCTTTTGCCCTCAGAACAGCCTCAATTCTTCGGGGGATGTGCTCTACAAGGTGTTGAAAGTGTTCCACAGAGATGCTGACCCATGCTGACTTTAATGCTTCACACAGTTTGGGTGGTGGACTATTCTTGATACACACAGGAAATTGTTGAGCGTTCAAAGGCACACATTGTTAGATCTCCGAGCGGTTTCCCAAAACCACCATTAGATGCTTCTTTTGTCCTGTGATTGGACATTAGGCCATGTAGCCCTTTTCAGCCTAGCTTGGAGTCCTACTTTCCTTTCTTTTCTTTGTCACCACCGTTGCCTCAGATCATCTCTGCCAGGAGCAACAGGTATAAGGCCGCTGTGCAGAGAAGAAAGGAGCAAATGTAGTATTCCAGGTCTGGGATGCTGAGAAATTGGTGTGTAGCTTTCGATTCTTGATCCAGAAGTGTTTGTCAGTCGTAGGAAATTATTGCACGAACATTCTGAGCAAACAAAGTACTAATTTAATAAAAAAATTGCTAGACTAGACTTAACATAGTAAATGTAAATCTGGTTACTTAAGGCAAAAACAAAAGGAGGGTGGTTTGTCAGGGTGGATGGTTAGGTATATAACGTGAAGTCTAGCAACCCAAAGGTTGCGTGTTCGAATCTCATCATGGACGACTGTAGCATTTTAGCTTATTAGCAACTCTGCAGCTATTTCTTTGCTACTTCCCAACTACTTAGCATGTTAGCTAACCCTTCCATTAACCCTTTTAGCTAACCCTTCCCTTATCCCTTTAACCTGACTTCTAACCTTAACCCCAACCCCTAAAGCTAGTTAACATTAGCATCAGCCACCTAGCTAACTTTAGCAACAACAAATTGGAATTTATAACATATCATACGTTTGGAAATTTGTAATATATTGTATGTTTTTCAAATTCATAACATATTGTACGAATTGCAATTCGTAACATATTACACAAAATGGATTATGGATTAATACATACCATATGAAATGTAACATGTCTTACTAAATGGAGTGTCATAGATATAGGTACTGAATAATATGAAGTGCTTTGAGACCACATTTAATCTCACAATATCCCAGTCTGTTGTCCCCACTTGCTTCAAGATATCCACCATAGTTCCTGTACAAAAGAAAGCAAAGGTAACTGAACTAAATGTCATAATGAAGTGCTTTGACTAGTTAACTAGGCTAGTTAAGGCTAACTTTGACTAGGCTAGTTAAGCACCATATCACCTCCACCTTATTCGGCACCCTAGACCCGCTACAATTCGCATATCGCCCCAATAGATCCATGGACGATGCAATCGCAATTGCACTGCACACTGCCCCATCCCACTTGGACAAGAGAAATACCTACAGTGCATTTGGCAACTATTCAGACTCCTTGAGTTTCTCCTCATTTTGTTATGTTTCAGCATAATTCTAAAATGTATTAAATAATTTCCCCCTCATATATCTACCACAATACCCCATAATGACCAAGCAAAAACAGGTTTTTTGAATTTTTTCCAAATTTATAAGAAAAAACTGATATCACATTTTACGTAACTATTCAGACCCTTTACTCAGTACTTTGTTGAAGCCCCTTCGACAGCGATTACAGCCTCGAGTCTTCTTGGGTATGACGCTACAAGCTTGACACACCTGTATTTGGGGAGTTTCTCCTGTTGTTCTCTTCAGATCCTCTCAAGCTCTGTCAGGTTGGATGGGGAGCTTCGCTGCACAGCTATTTTCAGGTCTCTCCAGAGATGTTAGATCGGGTTCAGGTCTGGGCTCTGTCTGGGCCACTCAAGGACATTCAGAGACTTGTCCCAAAGCCACTCCAGCGTTGTCTTGGCTGTGTGCTTAGGGTCATTGTCCTGTTGGAAGTTGAACCTTCGCCCCAGTCTGAGGTCCTGAGCGCTCTGGAGCAGGTTTTCATCAAGGATCGCTCTGTACTTTGCTCTGTTCATCTTTCTGACTAGTCTCCCAGTCCCTGCCATGATGCTGCCACCACCATGCTTCACCGTAGGGATGCCAGGTTTCCTTCAGATGTGACGCTTGGCATTCAGGCCAAAGAGTTCAATCTTGGTTTCATCAGACCATAGAATCTTGTTCTTCATGGTCGGAGAGTTCTTTAGGTGCATTTTGGCAAACTCCAAGCGGACTGTCATGTGCCTTTTACTGAGGGGTGGCTTCCGCCTGGCCACGCTAAAGGCCTGATTGGTGGAGTGCTGCAGAGATGGTTGTCCTTCTGGAAGGTTTTCCACAGAGGAACTCTTTCAGAGAGACTATCAGGTTCTTGGTTACCTCCCTGACCCAGGTCCTTCTCCCCCGATTGCTCAGTATGGCCGGGCAGCCAGCTCTTGTATGGTCTTGGTGGTTCTAAACTTCTTCCATTTAAGAATGATGGAGGCCACTGTGTTCTTGCCGACCGTCAATGCTGCAGACATTTTTTGGTAGCCCCAGATGTGTGCCTGACACAATCATATCTCGGAGCTCTACGGACAATTTCTTCAACCTCATGGCTTGGTTTTTGCTCTGTCAACTGTGTTACCTTATATAGACAGGTGTGTGCCTTTCCAAATCATGTCCAATCAATTGAATTTACTATAGGTGGACTCCAATCAAGTTCTAGAAACATCTCAAGGATGAATGGAAACAGGATGCACCTGAGCTCAATTGCGAACTCATTGCAAAGGGTCTGAATACTTATGTAAATAAGGTATTTCTGTTTTTGCTTTGTCATTATGGTGTATTGTGTGTAGATTTATGAGGATTTTTTTTATTTAATACATTTTAGAATAAGGCTGTAACATAACAACATGTGCAAAAAATCAAGGGGTCTGAATACTTTCTGAATGCACTGTATATACATGATACAGTATGTACACTGAACAAAAGTATAAACGCAAAATGTAAAGTGTTTGTCCCATGAGCTAAAATAAAAGATCCCAGAAATGTTCCATACTCATAAAATGCTTATTTCTCTCACATAATTTTGTGCACACATTTGTTTACATCCCCGTTAGTGAGCATTTTATCCTTTGTCAAGATAATACATCCACCTGACTGGTGCGGCATATCAAGAAGCTGATTAAACAGCATGATAATTACAGAGGTGCACCTTGTGCTGGGGACAATAAAATACCATTTAAAAATGTGCAGTTTGGTCACACAACACAATGCCACAGATGTCTCAAGTTTTGAGGGAGCGTGCAATTGTCATGATGACTGCAGGAATGTCCACCAGAGCTGTTGCCAGAGAATTCAATGTTCCTTTCTCTACTATAAACTTCCACCAATGTAATTTTAGAGAATTTGGCAGTACGTCCAAATGGCCTCACAACCGCAGACCCACGGGTAACCACACCAGCCCAGGACCTCCACATCCGGCTTCTTCACCTGTGGGATCATTTGAGGGGGATGCTGAGAAGGATTTCTGTCTGTAATAAATCCCTTTTGTGGGGAAAAACGAATTCTGATTGGCTGGGCCTGGGTCCCCAGTGGGTGGGCATGGCTCCCAAGTGGGTGGGCCTATGCCTGGGCTGCGCCCCTGCCCAGTCATGTGGAATCCATAGATTAGGGCCTGATGAATTTATTTCAATTGACTGATTTCCTTATTTGAACTGTAACTCAGCAAAATCTTTGAAATTGTTGCATGTTGCGTTTATATTGTTGTTTAGTATATATATTCCAGACATAGCTTTTTCTGATATTTAAATTGTATTTTTGGGGACTATTTGTGTTGCTTTTTTATTGCTAGGTATTACTGCACTGTTGGAGCTAGAAACACTAGCATTTCGCAAGCATTTCCAGTAAACTTTGATTTGATTTTAAATAAGCCATAGATAAGGATCTAAATCATATCAGGAAGAGAAGAGGGGTTCGGGAGGAGTTTTTGTGAAGACATGTCGAGGTCGGGTGCTGCTGGTAAAGAGCTTGGATGTGTAATGGTTAACTGCCATCTAGGGTGATTGTTAGGATAACATTGTTATTCTATCATTGTGGATGAGTTTTATGGTGCTATTGGAGGTACATTCCATTATTAGACGGAATTCCTTGTGTTTTGTTCCAGGTTTGGATCAACGCGGCAGCTCAGATCTTTAACTCCATTGGGATAGGCTTTGGCTCCCTCATGGCCATGTCCAGCTATAACAACTTCAACAACAACATATTAAAGTGAGAAGCTCATTTTGAGGAGAGTTTGTAGTCAGGTCAAATCAGTTAAAATTCCGTTCAAATATATTTTCACAATTTTACGGTGTCCATATTAGGTCAATCTCAGCAGGTGCTGTCCTAATATGGACACCGTACAGCATACTGGATTGATTCATCCATCACATCCCTTTTTCCCCCCACAGAGACACCCTGGCTATCTCCATCACCAACTCCCTGACCAGTATTCTGGCAGGTTTTGTCATCTTCTCGGCATTCGGCTACATGTCACATCTCCAGAACATACCTGTCAGTGAGCTGGCTGTAGATGGTGAGTTTTTTTGAGCAAACTAAAGATCATTTAGGGAGGGGAAATAATTTTGGACAGCTGACGCAAGACTACACATTTTCATTTAGGAAATGTACCATTTCTAGTTACTGTGCATGTATTTGAGGCAAAGCATACTAATTTCACCAAGATTGTTCCATAAAAGAGTTTAGACACCAAAGTCATAATAACAATGCATGTGTGTTCTGAATTATTTTGCATCTAGGTCCAGGACTGGTTTTTGTTGTTTACCCACAAGCCTTTGCAACGATGCCAGTGGCTCCGCTGTGGGCAATTCTGTTCTTCTTCATGCTCCTGTGCCTTGGGCTGGATAGCCAGGTAGCTAACTGTACATTACCTAACCTAAACCCACTGTCACATGATACTAAATACACTTTTCTCTACTTGAAACAGATGCATTTGTCCTCACGTTGTCTTTTTTATTTATTTAATTTGTACCTTTATTTAACTAGGCAAGTCAGTTAAGAACAAATTATTATTTTCATTGATGGCCTAGGAACAGTGGGTTAACTGTCTTTTTCAGGGGCAGAACCTTGTCAGCTCTAGGATTTAATCTTGCAACCTTTCTGTTACTAGGCTACCTGCTGCCGGTCACGTTCTCTTTGTTTGGCCACATGGTTAAATTAGGGTAATTACTATATATCTGTGAATACAATATCCAGTAAAATGTATAATCTTCTTTCACAAATGATTCCAGGAACCAAAAATATTTTTTTTAACTACAGCAGTTCCAGTTCCAATAGAAAGTAATGCAATGTCAAATCAAATCAAATTGTATTTGTCACATGTGCCGAACACAACCTTACTGTGAAATGCTTACTTACAAGCCATTAACCAACAATGCTGTTAAGAAAAATAAGATTTAAGAAAATATTTACTAAACAAAATATTTACTAAATAAAAATGTGAATAAAAAGGAGTAAAATAACAATAGGAGGCTATATACAGGAGGTACCGGTACCGAGTCAATGTGTGGGGGTACAGGTTAGCCGAGGTAATTGAGGTAATACAGTGGGGCAAAAAAGTATTTAGTCAGCCACCAATTGTGCAAGTTCTCCCACTTAAAAAGATGAGAGAGGCCTGTAATTTTCATCATAGGTACACTTCAACTATGACAGACAAAATGAGAGAAAAAAATCCAGAAAATCACATTGTAGGATTTTTAATGAATTTATTTGCAAATTATGGTGGAAAATAAATATTTGGTCAATAACAAAAGTTTATCTCAATACTTTGTTATATACCCTTTGTTGGCAATGACAGAGGTCAAACGTTTTCTGAAAGTCTTCACAAGGTTTTCACACACTGTTGCTGGTATTTTGGCCCATTCCTCCATGCAGATCTCCTCTAGAGCAGTGATGTTTTGGGGCTGTTGCTGGGCATCACAGACTTTCAACTCCCTCCAAAGATTTTCTATGGGGTTGAGATCTGGAGACTGGCTAGGCCACTCCAGGACCTTGAAATGCTTCTTACGAAGCCACTCCTTCGTTGCCCGGACGGTGTGTTTGGGATCATTGTCATGCTGAAAGACCCAGCCACGTTTCATCTTCAATGTCATTGCTGATGGAAGGAGGTTTTCACTCAAAATTACAGGCCTCTCTCATCTTTTTAAGTGGGAGAACTTGCACAATTGGTGGCTGACTAAATACTTTTTTACCCCACTGTATGTAGGGATACACCGATATTACATTTTTGGCCGATACCGATATCCAATATTTTCCTTGCCAAAAAAAAACCGATACCGATAGCCGATATTTTACATTTTAGCGGCCTTTTAAGCATTCTAGTACAGATAAATAGTTAAACACACACATGGACGCAGCGGTCTAAGGCACTGCATCTCAATGTAAGAGTCATCACTACAGTCCCTCGTTTGAATACAGGCTGTATCACATCTGGCAGTGATTGGGAGTCCCATAGGGCGGCGCACAATTGGCCAAGCGTCGTCTGGGTTTGGCCGTCATTGTAAATAAGAATTTGTTCTTAACTGACTTGCCTCATTAAATAAAGGTTACACACACACCACACTGACCAAAAAGTTATTTTGTTGGCATTTACGTATGTCCCCATTACCAGTAAAACATAACCAAAACCTATTTCTTTCACTTACTTGTGCTGTTTCGTTGTTCAGTCATTTCAGGATTTCATCACAAATGTCAAGCAGTGAAGTTTCAGCTCTGTCTGTCCATGGCCTCTCTTCCTTGGTGTGCACTGTCACTGTGTCCGTTTCTATCTTGTCCAGCTGTGTATGTAACATTTCATGTAAACCCTGTTTCTTGTCTGCATCAAAGTAGTGGTCCTTGTACCTAGCATCGAGCATGGAGGCGACACAGTAAAGAGGCTCAGAGAGAATGCCACCGAATCGTTTGTTCACAGCCTCAAGTACTTTTGTAAGTTTTAACCCCACGGTCTGTGTCGGCAGTTTTGTTGAGCAGGCGTTTGAATTCCTGCTGCAGACGCACAAACATGTTCTCAAATGCCATTGAAATGGCAGTAGCGGTATGAGAACCAGCACATTCTTGAGCATGCAATTCGGATTTCCTCAGTACGAAATCCTTGTCAACCCACTGTGCTGTCAGACTCGTCATGCTCATGGAGCTGACATTGCTGGTCAAAATGTCAGTCATGAAGCTAATAGCAGTGACGCCAATAGCAAGTAGCTCATAGATGTGCATTTCAACAATACTGTTTAACTCCGGTAGCGAAACATCTGAAAAATAGCGCCTACTTGGTAGTGTGTACCAGGGCTCGAGGTGCTTGACCAGTCGGCAAAAACCAACATCATACACAACAGTGAACGGTTGATTGTCAAGGGCAATGAATTACATCATCTTGGGGTTAATGGATTTCGCCTTTGAGTTGTCTTGCTGAAATGTTCTTACTCTTTCAAATGACTGCTCGACTTGAACTTGTTTATTTGTTGGATGTGTGCGCTTAGTATTTTTCTGCTTTTGTTCTGTGTAGCGCTATATTTTCGGTGCCTTTGCATGCATGTCAGCTTTGACATCGGTGCCTTTGCATGCATGTCAGCTTTGACATCGGTGCCTTTGCATGCATGTCAGCTTTGACATCGTTGCCTTTGCATGCATGTCAGCTTTGACATCGGTGCCTTTGCATGCATGTCAGCTTTGACATCGGGGCGATGTTGGCATTTTTAGCTAATATCATCCGATTCCGATATGCTCATCGATATACCGTGCATCCCTAGTAATATGCACATGTAGGTAGGGTTAAAGTGACAGCCTATCCTTCACATGCAGATAGTGATGCTTAGTTTTCAGTTTGTTTAGGTTTGTCCTACCTGCCAGGTTGAAAGGACAGTCACAAGACTCATTGCCATCCACCGATTGGCCTCATAAAACAGCCATTAAATGATGAGAAGAGAATGTCAAGATTCGAACTATTTTTTGACACAGATGAAAAAATGCCAAATCATTGTTACCAGATAGTTGCAGTAAGAAAGCCTTTATTATAAGTGTAAAACTAACAAGGACTCAATAATCCATGCTTTCTGTGAATGCAATAAAGTTATGGGCGGAGCTAGAAAGTTGGCTGTCAGAAGTATTACAGTGTAAATGTAAATGTCATCTGTCTGTCTGCATATTTCCAGACATGGAATATGGGAGTGTAGTGAGATACCCAATGGGCTGGACAATTCTCTTTTCATCACTCAACTTGAAAAAACGTATCCTGAAAATGTAGACATCAATCAATTTGCCATCATTAACACAATGGAAAAATCGAAAATATTTTTTATTGAAATAGCATGGGCGACTGAGAAAAACAAATAGGCACAATTTAAGGCCACGTGGCAAACAATATTGCAGGCACTAGGGATGGGGTTGTGAGTATGCGGGTCTGAGCAGATGTCGTTGTTTGTGTCCGTCTGTAATTTGTTGTTTGTATGTGTATGTTTGTATCTGGTGTGTACTTTATATGTACAAAAAATAAATATGCAAAAATACGTTATTATATTGGTATCTCCATGTTGTAATGTTACCATGTTATGACTTTAAAAAGTATATATATGTCTCAGTTTGCCATGGTGGAGGTGATGGCGACCAGCCTAATGGATGGGTTTGGAGGGCCCCTGATGAAGTTCCTGAGACACAAGGAGATGCTGGTGCTGGCAGTCTGCAGCACTGCCTTTCTGCTGGGAATACCCCATGTCATGCAGGTACCCTGGAGTGTATGCCTAGACCATATAGGTGTACACTCATCAGACAAATCCAGCACAGCAATAATCCAGGACAAGTAGTAGACTAGACTAGTAATAAAGTGCACTTAGGGTAATATAATTATACTCCACCAAAATGTACACTGTTAGATGAAATCGTGCTATATAGAACCAAAAAAGGATACAATTTTAATAATGTAGTGTGATTAATTCTTTATTAATCTCAGAAACTCAGAACTAAAATCGTATATACAGTAATTGCATCAGATGCTTGATTAGTTTCTAGGTGGAGATGTATGAGAAAAGGTACTAACAAGACTAGCTTAGTCTCCACCTTTTTAAATGCTAAATCTCAGCCAAAGTACCCCCTCCTTCCAAAAACAATTCCAAAAAATCATAGCTTGAAATCATTGCTTGAAAACCTTGCCCACACTTTAAGCACCACATTCACCCAACCCTGATACTTCTAAATAATCAGTGACAGAATGCCAAAGCACTGGAACTACTTTTACTCATTAGTCGTTGCATCCCAGATTATTTTAGCATATGTTACGTCATGAAACGTTCTGTCCACGAGAGATTAGTTATTTCTTACAGCTGGTATTAAATACGCTCTCTCTTTGACCAGGTGGGGATCTATGTATTCCAGCTGATGGACCACTACACGGCCATAGTGTCTCTCATGTTCCTGGCCTTCTTTGAGGTGCTGGCCATCTGCGGACTTTATGGTGAGACCAGTGTGTGTCTAACATATGCGTGTTAGTCATTACAGAAATGAAATTAATAAATTCATTCTGATAGGTGTGAGGAGGCTTTCGGCAAACTTAAAGGAGATGACAGGAAATAGGCCTAATATCTTCTTCAGAGTGTGCTGGATGTTTGTGGCTCCTCTTCTGATCACTGTGAGTCATCCTCATTCACCCTAACAGAACTATAGTGTCTACAAATAACTTGCCATACAGTTGACATTGTCAAATGTAAAAAAAAAAAAAAAAGAAAATGACAAGGGCATATCTGGTTTTGAGAGTAGGTATACTTTGAATGCAATTGATAAAGGTATTTGTATCATCCCTCTCTCTCCTCTGGTGCAACAGATTATCCTGGTGTTCACAATCATCCAGTTTAAACCAGCTCGCTATGAGGACTACGTGTATCCCCCGTGGGCTCAGGGGATTGGCTGGGTCATCGCTATGGCATCCATCATCTGGATCCCACTCGGAGCTCTTCACACACTGTGGGTTCTGCCAGGCTCCTTCACTGAGGTACTGTATTACTATCAATCTCTCTCTCTCTACCTATAGCATTATTTTGACCTTATTACAACACCTAGCAACCTTGTCAAGAGGTTCTGGATAGAGTGGGGCAGTATCCAGATTTTCATATCTTCATTCCGTCCTTCTCTCATCCCAGGACTTAAGGTATTGCCAGCTTAGTACACTTGGGGGCATAGAAAAATGCAAAAAAAGCCCATTGGGTGTCAATTACCAGAATGCAGAATTAGCACAATAATTGCAAATTTCCATGGAAGCTACAAGCTAAATATGCTAACAAACACAAACGAAAATAAACTAATTGCAAAGACAGGCAATCCAGCTCATAAAATGATACATATATTAGGTAGGTGCTACCGAATGTAATTTTTGGTGAGTTTGAACATTTGCACAATGTCTCTTATTCACTTGTAAATGAACAAAGTTTTAAGGAATGCTTGTCTGAAGGAAGAAAAGTACTGGTTCTGGAGAAGCTTGTGTACACGCTGAGTCTGTGTGGAGTCTGGAGTCGCTAGGGCAATGGGCCTGCCTGCTCTGCTCGGAGAAGAGGAGGACCAGATGAGCCGACAATGGAGAGGAGAAAAAACTCAAGGAAATCAAGATAGCAGTGGAAGCTGTACAGATTTCTCAAACATGGCAGAATGCTAACACTATATGATGATCCGTCTCCTTATTAATTCCACCACTTACTTGAATAACTAGCAAGTTAAACTTAGGGGACGCGTTAATGCAGAATTCTGTGTTTTTTACTCAGAAAAAAAGATAAAACGCATAAGAAATATCTTGCTGCGTTTTGTAAACGCATTATCTAAAATGCTTTATTGTAATTTCTGCTTGGCATCAGACTAATTTTGAGCTTTAGTTGCTCTTCTCCACTTGGATGAGAATTCACCAATGCATTCTATCAGCAGACAGCGCTCTGACTGATGTGTAGTATGGTGGTTAATTTCTTTACTATCAAATGAGGAGAGACAAACTTATCACACAAGTCAGAGTTATACTTAAACTAAATCTTTATTCACTTATTAATACGGGAACAGGTCAATACAACACACACACATAAAGTGAATCGATTGAGTGCTCTACGATAATAAGGGCTGGTCAATGAATCACCCTCAGATGATTCGTTGAGTGCCCTGAGACAAAGGCCTTTTATAGCCAAGATACACCCCCTTCAGTCTACATGACAAACAACAGATGTATGGAATGGGTCACAAGGTTAAGATTTGTATGAAAGTTAATTCACAGCAGACAGTATCTGCTGTAAAAACTGTTCTCATTGTGTAGACATCGTAAATCTCCTGTCATTGTTCAATCTCCAAGAGGCCCACTTTCAGTTCACACAGACACAATAGAGTTATAAGAACCCTATATTCTGTTGCATAAAACAACCATTTGATGCAATTACACTATTATAACATAATCTTGCATTTTTGCTCTCACAGTAGCTACTTTTCTCCAGCACTTTCGGTGTAGCCTGCTTTTCTCTGGTAAAATGCAAGATTAACAACAGGAAATGTAGCTGGCTACATTCTTTCTATGATAAACATAAGAAATATATATGGCCATCCATCATTTTGCAAAAAATACCAGCTTTTTCATTGTAAGCTCATTTCCTTGTGTGGCTGCCTGCCAAATAGCGTTGCACTTCTGTTGTCATCTGATGAAAATGAAGCTATTTTCTGCCGAATGTGTTGCACTAATTAATTTTCGGTGAAGGAAACTGAAGTTGCATGCCCCTGATCACTCTATTGAAGCTAAAAAACACTGACTTCCAATATAAAACACGACCCCTGTCAATACACAGCTGGACTCAACTGATCTGGGGAACTACGGTAAACTTCATAATGTGACAGGTGAAACGAAGAAAGCGATTTGCTTTATCTCCTAATGTATTGCACAAGTTGACTGCAGGTATTCACTTAAAAATTTGCTACAAATATTAACATTTATCGAAACACTTCAAAGAAATAGTTTCAATGGTATTGAAAAACCACCCCGGGGCTATTTCAAAATGCCCGAGTATATGGTATATATGGTCTACTGCCCAAGCCTAGTTCTGGTGTAATGGCTAAGCAAAGTTGTTGGACAGAATTAGTCCAAATTCAAATGTTGTTAAAGACTTCTAATAATAATGTCTTGTCTTCCTCCCCCCAGAGATTAGTAAAGTCAATCACCCCCTATGCACTGGAGAACGAGAGGAGAGGAGACACATACCCAAACATAGCAGTCATCAGCTCCTTAGGTAGAGAAACAGAGAAGCCTCACATTCAGACAAACCTCTGATACTGACTCTCCCTACTGATGGCCTCTGTACCAGCCTGGGATTCTGGGACTATGCTAGGCTTGGAGAGCCAGGTGAGGGTTCACTAAGGATGTCAATCCTGATTCACATTGGCACTGGGAACCACACTGTCCGTGGATGACGTGACAAAAACCGTCCAACAACATTCCTATTGGTGTTGTTTGGGACTTCTGCTCATGGGGAAGTGGGTTGTTCTCCTTCATGGAGTGAATGACAGATCTTTTAAAAACACTGTTATAGTCAATTATGTAATAACAAATAGAAGAAATGGGCCTGGACCCAAGAAGATTACCTAACTCTGCTTTGAAAGATCAGAATTGGTCATGAGTGGGTACTGGTACATGATGAATAGACCTTAACCTGTCCATATGTTGCACTGTCTGAACTTTGGTAATATGTTTTCTATATGTAGTCATGGATAACCAAAGTACAACGGTGTGAGAACGGTTAGTTATGGATGTTGTTGTTCTGCCCTTCAAGCATGTTAGCTTTCACTTGAGCAGCACCTTGTGGTTAAAACACAACTGAGGAGGTATTACATGTATTTCTAGAGTACCACAGTGAGTCATAATACCCATAAAACCTAGCAGTCAAACAAGGATATGGTTCAAATTGTTTTTCCACAGTTAATTTTTCCAATAGCGGATTTTAGAAACTGTGTTTTCATGTAGGCTTACCCTGACTGTGTAAACCTCACTGGGACATGGTGACTTTTATCAATATATTCACATGTATTACCCCCCAAAATGAAATGCCTTTTTAGCTGCTAATGTGGCTATCATAAAGAACTACACATGCCATAATGATCTGGATGGGACTCTTGATTAACTATCTGTTAGCAAAATTGTGTCATTAATAAATTGGAAAAATGTCTTTAAATTGACAAGTGTTACATTGCACAATACATGTTAGCAAAGGTGTCAGCTAGAGATGACATGCAGGAGCTTGCAGGAATTTGCATTTCTCTTTTAATGCTAATTAGCATTTTCAAATCAGAGTAATAGAGATGAATATATTGATAAAATTCACCTTGTCCGAGAGACGTTTACATGGTTATCAAAACATCACGTCAGAGTAATCCTACACAAAACACAGCCCTTATTTTAAGTGTTTCTAAAATTCCCTGTTGGAAAAATGAATGGTGGTAAAATGATTGGAACCATTTCCGGTTTACCGCTAGGTTTTATGGGTATTATGACACCACCACCATGGGGCTATATATTAGTAAAACATGTACAGTATGATGCAGTAGCTATGGATCAGCACAGCAGTTAATAAAATAATCTACCAAATGCAGCATTTGGAACATCTTGTTAAAATATTCCTTATGTAATATGTTGTTTACAATAAAATGCCACCATATGTTTTATTTGGCAAGGAGACCCACAGCTCCGCTAAAACCATTGACAACTACATGCTGTTTAAGGGATTGTTACATAAATGTTATTACTATTTGGTTTTAATAGTCAGAACTACAAATTCCCCATTATTCCATGCAAAACAATTGTACACATTTACCTCTATCATCAGTTATACAGCAAGTAACTGCATGCTTTTCATGATCCGTAAACATCACTGATCATGTAATTTCAGATACATGAAGGTGCCTATCGATTTGACATGTAGCTAGCTAAGCAAACATCGGCAAGTCCACATCCTGGTAAATTGTCAGTCGGACTACTGTCATCACCAATATAGTTGGCAAGTAAATCAAACAACATTTGGATATAGTCATCTAGTTTAACCCTTGAAAGTTTGCTTGTTATCTAGCCATAACAAGTTTGGCTTGTTATCTAGCGAAATTTACATGGTCCATCAATCAATGTAGCCTATATCATGTAGCCTATACCTTTTTTCAATTTCCCCCAAAAATGACATACCCAAATCCAACTGCATGTAGCTCAGGACCTGAAGCAAGGATATGCCTATTATTGATACCATTTGAAAGGAAAGACTTATGTTTGTGGAAATGTTAAATTAATGTCTAGAATAATACATTAGATCTGGTAAAAGTTAATACCAACAAAAAAACTTGCATTTTCTATAAAAAAAAAAAAATCATCTTTGAAATGAAAGAGAAAAGCCATATCATATAGGCGTTTAGGCACAATTTAGACTTTGGCCACCAGATGGCAGCAGTGCATTGCAATACTGCACAATATTTTGTACCAAGTCTGCCAAAATGTGCCTAATTGGTCAATTGATACATTTAAGTACATAATAGAGAACATACACAACTATGGTAATACAAAATGTAAGTTTACACACTCCCAGGAATGTCATACATGATGGATAATTAGCTTCCCCACAAAAAAACACTAACCTTCACACATCTAGATGGCCGGGCAGGGTTGGTGTAGAGCCAGAGACAGTAGGAGTTCAAATTGTAGAACTCTATGTCCTGCAAAGTTTGCTGTAATTTACGTAATTCTAGTCACATTAGCGCACGTTAGCAACACCAATCCCATAGAGGTTAAACACTCTTAAAAACGCTGTTGAAAATGGGAAGTTATTTTTTTATTTAACTGGGCAAGTCAGTTAAGAACAAATTCTTATTTACAATGATGGCTTAGGAACAGTGGGATAACTGGGATAACAGATTTTTACCTTGTCAGCTCGGGGATTTGAACTAGCTGGCCCAACGCGCTAACCATTAGGCTACCTGTCGCACAATGTTATTGTGACGTTTTATTGAAAACGACCTATAGGCTATATATTATGTATTATATCCATTGCAATCTGACAAATGGTCACTTTCCGTGACTCAATTTATTGGAAAAGTCATGAGCATTTTACATAACATTTTAAACAACATATGTTTGAAAGGAAATTATGCCTGATTAAAATAGGTATACTACTTATTAAAATAAGTATTATAAGAATAATCAGTAAATATTGTCATTGTAGGCAATATATAATCATACTGTACAACTCTGTCATGTTATGTAAGGCAAAATAAAAAGCCAACTGACTCAAGAGCCAAAGGGTGTGCCAAGTTATGATCATCAGTTGGTGGTGCCTATATTCTGAGGGGTTTTGTTTACAAACCTGTCTGAGATTATGCCATCTAGTTTATATTTTTTCAATTAACAGAATAACTAACACTGTAGGGTTATTTAGATTGACAGTAAAAGATTTAACACATGATCAAAACAAATAATGGTGCACAAAAAGGAGCCACCTTTGACAATCCCTAAATCATTTTTATTGATAAGCATCTACTATATCATACAAGTACACACTTGGGGAGAGTATACAAGTTAGTTACTTCCTCTAGACAAGATGACAGTGTTTTCTTTATACTCCTCCAAATGGATCCAAAGTGCAAAACAATTTAAATCATATGGGAGTGGGGAAATACACTTGCTCCAAAGTGATGGGGTTGCGTAATCGTGCTTGAATGTCCCTTATACACATTTTCTGATTAGTGATGCTTGACATGGGTTTTGAAAAACATACGAGCAGACTTAATACCAGGATAACCAAATCTGCTTGTTATTAAAAACATAAGACCGTAGAAATGGATTGAGCGTCTATGGTTAGGGAGTACAGAATATCAGCCACATCTACCAATAATCAAAGCTAAAATACCTATACAAAAAAAATATATATATAATTATCATTCTTTATTGAATAGCAGTGTTCTATTCCATCATTTTAAACAGATATGTATTATGACTTACAAAAACGCAATTGATGGCATACTCTTCCCTCTGTCAGGATGGTCAGGTAGAATATATGACCACAGGAGCAACAACCCTCCTCTCCTAAGTTTGCAGTGGCTTCAGAGCAATACACCAAAGACCATGTTGCAGCACTCATAGTAATTCAGTGGTGGTTAAGAGTACCTGCCCACCCTCTCCTCACCAGAGATCCCCCCCCACCACACACAGCCACCTCCACGCCTCCTCAAACAGATCCCTTCACTCCACATCCAGTTGAATACTAGTTTATTTTCGTCATTGCCCGGCAGGGGTCGCTAAGGAGTCGTCACCATGGCTCTATCTGCTCCTTCAGCTGATTCCTTCCTGCTCGGTTGCTATGACACCTGTTCCACTGGCCTCATCTGCACATCTCCGATCTAGAGGCCGACAAGCAGGGTTACATACACAAACAAACTCAACAAACTGCATGAATGTCTTCTATAAAAGAGGTGTTTCAGACTATGCAGGTCAGGACCATTGACAATGTATACTGAGTGCACAAAACATTAGGAACACCTTCCTAATATTGAGTTACACCCCTTTGCCCTCAGAACAGCCTGAATTTGTTGGGGCATGAACTCTACAAGGTGTAGAAAGCGTTCCACAGGGATATTGGCCCATGTTGACGTCAATGCTTCCCACAGTTGTGTCAAGTTGGCTGGATGTCCTTTCGGTGGTGGACCATTCTTGATACAGGAAACTGTTTAGCGTGAAACCCAGCATAGTTGCAAATCTTGACACACTAAAACCTGTGCTCCTGGCACCTACTACCATACCCCGCTCAAAGGGACTTAAATCTTTGTCTTGCCCATTCACCCTCTGAATGGCACACACAAAATCCATGTCTCAATTATCTCAAGGCTTAAAAAGTACTCTTTAACCTGTCTTGTCCCCTTCATCTACACTGATTGAAGAGGATTTAACAAGTGATCAATAAGGGATCATAGCTTTCACCTGGATTCACCTGGTCAGTCGGTCATGGAAAGAGCCAAATGGTTTGTACACTGTGTATAGTACCATTGGTCTATCTAAGAGGAGTTAAAAGAGGAGTTAGTAGTGCTCTGTCGACAGACAGAGCACTACATTACCTGGACGTGAGGCGGGGTGCCCAGAACGTATGTGACTGCACTGGCTATGTCTTGTGCTTTCAAACACTGCAGAGGAAAAAGATGCTAATTAGTCAAACATTTCTTCATGTATTTGTATTGAGAGAAGAGGTAGGCCCATCCACCCACCCACACTCCTAGTCTAGCTGCCTTACTTTTATACTCTCATACACAGCAGCTGCTTTCTCTGGATCACTGTTGTGGTGCCGGAAGGCAAACTCAGTCTCCACTATTCCAGGGGATATACACTATGGAAGAGGAAGGCACAAACCATGCTCGTTATTGATGTTTATGTACACATACACAGACAGACACTCGTACGCACGCACGCACGGACGGACGGACGAACACACACCACAAGCGTGCATATGTACGTACACACCCACAAAACAATCAAATTACATCTAATAATTGTATAAGACAGTTGTCAGATTCATATGAAAAAGAGAGAATAATAATGCTGCTCTTCTCACCGTGGCTCTGATGTGAGTCTTTGCTTCCCGCAGCTCTTGCCGTAGCCCCTCCGTTAGAGCAGTAACAGCATATTTAGTGGCACAGTAGAAGTGTTCATCTGCACTAGGTACCATTCTATGTCCCCCCATACTATAGCAGTAAGCGAGGGAGGGAGAAAAGGAGAGAAAGTGAGAATGGCATGTATGTGATACATCCTCTATCCTGTATCCCTCGGACTTCTCTTCTGTCTAAAACCAAGAGTAAAATTGTAGGCCCTCTTTACTGTATCATCTGAGAGAATCTTAAATCATATAAAATGTCAGTTATAACAGGCATTTAACAGGCTGAAAAGAAGCTGTAGTCTACCTGTTAATATTGATGATGTGGCCATCGTCCACATTCCGCTCTTTCATTGACTGGTAGGCCTCGCGGGTACAAATTGACAGGGCTAGGACATTCACCTATAGGAGAGGTTCAGTCAAATACTTGCACTTGTATCTGCCTTCACAAACAAAAATATAGTCTGTCTAGGTGTATAAGACTGTAGTTATTGTCCTCCACAGTGTCAATGCCAATGCCCCTTGTGAAATTACACCTCATATCCAAGATGGCGGCGCAGTAGGACGTGTATATCTGTCTTTGTCTTATCCCTTGTAAATACCCGGTCTTTTTTCGTATATATCTTAATCTCACTTCTATCTATGAACTAAATATACTTTCCTACAACCCGCCTCACCAAATGTGTTACGGTTCTGCTATTTTTATTTCTTATAACTGGAAGTTCCACCAGGAGCTAACTAGCTACTAGTCTTTGTTAGCCACGGCTAGCGGTCCTCGCCTCCCCCCCCGGCATCAGCCAGCCTTAGCTCGGACAACACCTGCCAGTCTGCACAGCGCGATATCAACCCAGAGCATATCGGATTGCTTCTCTCTACCATATCACCGGATTCCTGCCACTCTGGATCTTTACTGCTAGCTATCTAGCTACCTGCTAGCTACCTGCAAACGAGTGGCTACTGTTAGCTAAAGCCTCTGTACCGAAGCAAGCACCAGCTAGCCCCATATACCAACTAATTATAGGGCTACAATAACCTCCTTCTGCCAATTGGCCTGGACCCTTTATTGTCGACACGGAGCCCTGCCGATCCATCACGACTGGACTGCCGACGTGATCACCCAATGTGGTCTCAACAGGCTATTCTGTTACGATGTCGCCACAGAACTATCTTCTAGCCCCAGCCCGTTAGTTTATGAATGCTGCGTCCCCTGCTCACCCAGCGTAGTGGTGAATACCGTACAGCACCCGTACTCACCTATTGCTCCTCTTTTGACCCTATGATCACTCGGCTACACTACTGATGCCCCCTGGACTGTTTCAATAACACGGTACCTCATTTTGTTTACATGTTGGCCCCAGCCTCGAACTAAGGTTCTGTATGTATTATGTACTGTACTAGATTATGCCTTGAATCTATTCTACCACACCCAGAAATCTGCTCCTTTTATTCTCTGTCCCCAACGCACTAGACGACCAGTTCTTATAGCCTTAAGCAGTACCCTACTCCTCCTCTGTTCTTCTGGTGATGTAGAGGTTAACCCAGGCCCTTTAGCCCCCAGTTCCACTCCTATTCCCAAGGTGCTCTCATTTGTTGACTTCTGTAACTGTAAAAGCTTTGGTTTAATGCATGTTAACATTAGAAGCCTCCTCCCTAAGTTTTTTCCCCCACTGCTTTAGCACACTCCACCAACCCTGATGTCCTAGTCGTGTCTGAATCCTGGCTTAGGAAGGCCACCAAAAATGCTGACATTTCCATCCCCAACTATAACATTTTGTGCCAAGATAGAACTGCCAAAAGGGGTGGAGTTGCAATCTACTGCAGAGACGGCCTGCAGAGTTCTGTCATGCTATTCAGGACTGTGCTCATTTACAAAATAGCCTCCAACACTCTACTCAGCAAATTGGATGCAGTCTATCACAGTGCCATCCATCACCAAAGCCCCATATACAACACACCACTGCGACCTGTATGCTCTCGTTGGCTGGCCCTCGCTTCACATTCGTCGCCAAACCCACTGGATCCTGGTAATCTATAAGTCTTTGCTAGGTAAAGCCCCGCCTTATCTGGGTGCTGCTGGTCACCATAGCAGCACCCACCGGTAGCATGTGCTCCAGCAGGTATATTTCACTGGTCACCCCCAAAGCCAATTCCTCATTTGGCCACCTTTCCTTCCAGTTCTCTGCTGCCAATGACTGGATCGAATTGCAAAAATCACTGAAGCTGGAGACTCACATCTCCCTCACTAACTTTAAGCATAAGAGCAGCTTACAGATCATTGCACCTGTACATAGCCCATCTGTAAATAGCCCATCCAACTACCTCATCCCCATATTGTTATTATTATTTTTATACAAATTTGCTCCTTTGCACCCCAGTATCTCTACTTGCACAGTCATCTTCTGCACATCTATCACTCCAGTGTTTATTTGCTAAATTGTAATTATTTCACCACTATGGCTTATTCATTGCCTTACCTCCCTAATCTTACTTAATTTGCACACACTGTATATAGACTTTTCTATTGTGCTATTGACTGTATGTTTGTTTATTCCATGTGTAACTCTGTGTTGTTGTTTGTGCCGTACTGCTTTGCTTTATCTTGGCCAGGTCGCAGTTGTAAATGAGAACTTGTTCTCAACTGGCCTACCTGGTTAAATAAAGGTTAAAAAATAAAATAAAAATGACAACAGACCAAAAATGACCTCAGATAACATACTGTTTGGTTACTGGCTGGTCACACAGGTAGAGATCGTATATTGTGTGTCACCTGAACCTGACCGGTCTCCTCCATCATGTGACTTTGAGAGTGACGCCAACGGTGTAACTAAGGAAATAGTGGGGGGTGGCACGGCAAAACAAGGACAGCACACAGATTACATTGTCTAAAAATATACACAGCGTACACATTCATCTTGGCCACCATGCCAACAGATGGGACAGGCGTTAGAAATGCTCAGCTCCTCTGTAGGGATGGGACTACACTTTGAGCCGGAGTGGCTTGAATGGAATGGTCTTGAGTTTGATGAATTAGTGTAAAGAAAAGGCCTAGCATAATAGATGGAGGGAAATAATGCCTGGCTTCTTCTACAAGTGGGCCTCTGTGTAGTAGCACCATACCAGGCAATGGGACGACTCCTTGTGAGGGGGAGTGTGTGTGTTGGCACTGCTTCTAACAGGCCTACTATGTTTAAGTACCCACACACTGGAAGCTTGTATGGTTGAGGGTTCGTTAAACCCTTTGTACGATGCATCACACCGATGCATAACACTGTCTTTATTCGCCACGGCAGCATCCTTCCCTCTGCTTATATATCTATCTCCCCTCTGTAAATTACATATTCCCACTGTAATCAGACTATAGTATAGTTTTATGTTTATCGTTCCAATATTGTATAATCTGTACAATGTCTATGTGAACTTGTCTGTATTCAGTTTGTAAAGTGTCTATCGCCTGCAGAACCTTCTCACTAGGGCAAATTCTGAAAGTATTTATACCCCTTCACTTTTCCCACATTTTTTAAAAACGTTTCAGCCTTATTCTAAAATTCCATTTTTTTCATCAATCTACACACAACACCCCATAATGACAAAGCAAAAACAAGTTTCTAGAAATGTTTGCTAATGTATACAATTTTTTTTAATGAAATATCACATTTACATAAATATTTGGTCCCTTTACTCAGTACTTTGTTGAAGTACCTTTGACAGCGATTACATCCTCAAGTCTTTTTGTGTATGACGCTACAAGCTTGGCACACCAGTATTTGGGGAATTTCTCAAATTCTTCTCTGCAGATTCTTTCAAGCTCTGTCAGGTTGGATGGGGAGCATCGCTGCAGATATTTTCAGGTCTCTCCAGAGATGTTCGATCAGGTTCAAGTCCAGGATCTGGCTGGGCCACTCAAGGATATTCAGACACTTGTCCCGAAGCCACTCCTGCATTCTCTTGGCTGTGTGCTTAGGGTTGTTGTCCTGTTGGAAGGTGAGCCTTCGCACAAGTCTGAGGTCCTGAGTGCTATGGAACAGGTTTTCATCAAGGATCTCTGTACTTTGCTCAATTCATCTTTCCCTCGATCCTGACTAGTCTCCCAGTCCCTGCCGCTGAAAAACACCCACAGCATGATGCTACCACCACGATTTACCGTATGGATGGTGCCAGGTTTCCCCCAGAAGTGACGCTTGACATTCAGGCCAGAGTTCAATCTTGGTTTCATCAGACCAGAGAATCTTGTTTCTCTTGGTCAGAGTCCTTTAGGTGCCTTTTGGCAAACTCCAAGCGGACTTTCATGTGCCTTTTACTGAGGAGTGGCTTCCGTCTGGCCACTCTACCTTAAAGGCCTGATTGGTGGAGTGCTGCAAAGATGGTTGTCCTTCTGGAAGGTTCTCCCATCTCCACAGAGGAACTCTGGAGCTCTGTCAGAGTGACCATCGGGTTCTTGGTCACCTCCCTGACCAAGGCCCGTCTCCCCTGATTACTCAGTTTGGCTGGGCGGCCAGCTATAAAAATAATCTTGGTGGTTCCAAACTTCTTCCATTTAAGAATGATGAGGCCACTGTGTTTTGGGGGACCTTCACTGCTGCATAAATGTTTTAGTACCCGTCCCCAGATCTGTGCCTCGACACAATTTTTATTTAACTTTATTTAACTAGGCAAGTCTTATTTTCAATGACGGCCTAGAAATAGTGGGTTAACTGCCTTGTTCAGGGGCAGAACGACAGATTTGTACCTTGTCAGCTCGGGGATTCGAACTTGCAACCTTTCGGTTACTAGCCCAATGCTCTAACCACTAGGCTACCCTGCCGCCCCAATCCTGTCTAGGAGCTCAACGGACAATTCCATCAACCTCATGGCTTGGTTTTTGCTGTGGTACCTTATATAGACAGGTGTGCCTTTCCAAATCATGTCCAGTCAATTGAATTTACCACAGGTGGACACCAATAATATTGTAGACGCATCTCAAGGATGTTTTTTTATTTGGAATAAATTTGCTAAAATGTCTAAAAACCTGGTTTTGCGTTGTCATTATGGGGTATTGTGTGTAGATTGAAGTGGACTCTTTTTTATTTAAAAAAAATCAATTTTAGAACAAGGCTGTAACCTAATAAAATGTGAAAAAAGTTAATGGGTCGGAATACTTTCCAAATGCACTGTACTTGTAAATAAAGATTATTCTGATTCTACTCTACAACCAAATGTTTTTCACAGTTATTCTCTATTTAGCTATGGTTGCTACACTTAGGTACAGCAGTTCAGTTGTTGAGTAACAACTGTATGACAGCCCAGCGCACAGTTACAGTAGTTACTATGTTGTTACAGTTGTTGTTGATTGGAAAGACATGGTACATAGGCTGTGTGTGTGTATGTGTGTGTGAGAACCCATGTACATTGTGTGTGTGTGTGTGTGTGTGTGTGTGTGTGTGTGTGTGTGTGTGTGTGTGTGTGTTGTCCACTCACATCGATCATGTTCCTCCAGCCGTCGGTCTTGCCACTGAGCAGGGGTTCGTTGTGGGCTAGGCCTGCATTGTTGATACACACATCCACCCCCTGATGCAGTGTCTTGATGGCAGAGAACATGGACAGGATGTCCTCCTCACAGGACAGGTCACACTTATAGGGGATCAGCGTGCCGCTGTAGCCCGCGCTCTGGCACTCGGCTGCCAGCTTCTACAAACGTCACACAAATAGGGATAAGACTTTGATCACAAATCAGGTAAACACGTGATGTGAGAATTTAAGAAACTCCAGACTATAACATGTGTTGGACTTTCTAGATTGACAATTTCTGAAATTAAAATGATTAGTAATAGGCCTAATACATTTGATCTGTCACACTGATTTGAGCTGTAATAAGGGAGACACGAGAAAACACCAAACAAGTTAGCGCCCTACCCATTCACCCACACTCTGGGCCGAAAGGAACCACAACCATACAATCAATCCCGGTATATTCCATAAAAGGAAGATAGCCAGGGAAAACCCAGGCTAGTCAGCAGCAGCACTCCTATTACAAATTCTCTAGTCTTGTCTGAAGTTTATCAACAAAGAACACTAATTTTTCGATTATAGAAACACCTGCAATCTTGTTGTTAAGAAATGATTGGTACTCTAGCAGTTTCATTTAGGGACACATCTCTGTTTAGACTCAGTGTCTGGCTAAAGGAAATAAGCAATATGTTAATGACCCTTATTAACCATGATGACCCTTATAAAACTAAAGTGACCCTTGACCCTTATGAACCTTACTCCTCCACTAAACATGGAGCTATAGAGAGCCACAGTCCCTGTCTCCCTGGCCTGCTCCAGGCCCAACCAGCACAATCAGGTCAGCCTCCCTCAATGCAGGCTTCTAGGATGGAGGGTCTGTCTGTCTGATGCGATTGGACATAGATCCCCCTACCGGGCACAGAACCACCCATCACATGATGTCCCTGTCTGGACTGCTCTCAGTACAGAACGATAGGGGAGGATTGAGGGAAGAGTGTGTGTGTGTCTAGGGAGCGGGGGGGGGGGGCGCAGTAGTGGCAGGCAGGGATGATGCCAAGGACTGCATGGCATTCTCAGCCTCTTCCTCTCTCTCTTTTTGAGCCAAAGTGCTGTGACATTTGGGACGAGAGCACTCAGTCTCATGAGGACAGGGCATGGATGGAGTGACGTGGGGACACACATGTACACACACTAATATTCTATATAGCCTAGAGCAGGGATCATCAACTAGATTCAGTCGCGGGCTGATTTTTTTCTTGCGTGGATGGTCAGGGGACCGGAATATAATTACAAATAATGACAAATGCAAATTGACTGCAAGAAGCACAGACAGATATATTTGACTAAAACATAATCATTTCAAACCTTGCTTGCATTTGTATACGATCACATATACAGTATCTCTTATGCATGGGAATACCTTGGAACAGATTAATTTTTTTTTAACCATCTGGGGCTGATTTGAAGGTGTTTTTACAGTCTTATGTCCAACAATAAATTATTAAAATATTACATTTTTTTTGCTCCGAAAACTTGGGTGGGGGAAATAAAAATGACCCGCAGGCCAAATTCGGCCCATGGGCCGCTAGTTGGGGAACTCTGGCCTAGAGAGCCAAAGACTGGGAAGCAGTGATTTAACTGGGATTATATACAGATAAGGCATTATCTCCACACAGAATCCAGGATTTAAAAAGGTTTTTGTAAGCTTTGAATAGAACATTGAATAATTTCTCTAGTTTTACAAAGACATGTCACAACAGAGTTCACAAATAGGGTCATATGAGGGTGCAGTGTATCCCCTAGGACTTTTACAGTAGCGGTGGCAAAGTTAACGGGGGTGCACCCCATGTTTCTTTTTTTTTTATACGACTGTGAGAAGTTCACTTCTGGTGACTTTTTAAAAAGGACATTCTACTCCAAAATGAATTACATTTGTATTATGTTGACACCATCTGAAATATAATTTCCCCTTAAATAGCATTATAACCTGTATCTCAACTGACGCTGAATAGCAGCTTTAAATAAATAGGCTGAAGCATGGATTTGTCCATCTGGATTTAACTCACTGAAAAACCCCAAAAGACATACAATATATATTTGTAGCATTTGATGCAACTCGTCACTCCAGTGTGGTAAGCACTGCTTGCCTATATAGCAACCCACAATGCTCTGGTTTCCTCATTCTTCATCTCTTCACAAGTCTATTTGGTTACTAGCACATTAAGCAGTTTTCAAAAAACTACCTCTCAACTGAACTGCTCCTTTTCAACGTGGGTTACCACTCCACCACGGAGCGTTGAGTGGCTTCCTTTCTATTTTCAGGGATTCGGCTTCAATTTACTGAGTGAAGTTACCTCAGTTAGCAGCAGTTTTTGTTGTCGGATAGATAAGTGTATAGCTGGTATCTGGCCTACACACAATTAGTGCTGTTACTTACTTCTACTCGTGGTCTCTAGCTCTCCATCGGTTCCCACTGTTCGGAGTTGGCTAGCTGAACTGTCGAGTGTCTTAGCTGGCTAGCAACCTCTGAGCTAAACCCCTATTCGGTTTGTCTGGAATAACACAAGCGGTGCTGTTTCTTCACCCCATCATTGAAGCAATATCCATTTTACATTCCCATGTAAAAGTTCAAATTAGCCATGTGTTTCTACCTCATTGGTTTAGACACCAAGTCAGCAATTGTTATTTCACACGCTCACTTGGCTAGCTAGCTATCGTCACTCAGGTAATGATAGCGAGCTAATTAGCTAGCATCCCTGTACGCACTACTTTCACAAAACGTGTCATGGGGAGAAGAGAAAAAAGTATGTTTTAAAGCTAATTTCCTGCAATTCTACACATTTTGCCATGGCTTTTGCCGTGTTCTTATGCGATCTGTGACTTGAACATTATAACAAAATCAATGGTGGTTGGCCACAGACTGTCTAGTTTTTATTTTGGGGATTGTTAGTTCTCAAAGATGATCTTATTGAAAAATACCAGTGGTGTAAAGTACTTAAGTAAAAATACTAAAGTACTACATAAGTCGTTTTTTGGGGTATCTGTAGTAAATTTATATTTTTGACTACTTTTACTTTACTACATTCCTAAAGAAAATTTACTTTTTACTCCATACATTTTCTCTGACACCCAAAAGTACTACATTTTTAATGCTTAGCAGGACAGAAACATGGTGCAATTTGAGCACTAATCAAGAGAAAATCCCTGGTCATTGCTACTACCTCTTATCTAGCAGAACTCACGAAACACAAATGCTTCATTTGTAAATGATCTCTTAGTGTTGGAGCATGCTCCTGGCTATCCGCAAATAAAAAATAAAATTGTGCTATCCGGTTGGCTTGATATAAGGACATTGAAAGGATTTATACTATTAGTTCAATACTTAAGTATACTTTAGCACTTGCATTTACTTTTGATACTTAAGTATATTTTAAACCAAATACTTTTAGACATTTACTCAAGTATTATTTTACTGGGTGACTTTCACTTGAGTCATTTTCTATCAAGGTATCTTTACTTAAGTATGACAATTGGGTACTTTTTCCACCATTAAAAAATACATATTTTCTATCTGGTTTTAGTCGTTTAAGTTTACACTGAAAACTAGGGGTGTAACCCTACAGGTATTCGCGGGGACCTCGGTTCAGTCCGCCCTGTGAACCCGAATGAATACAGAAAACAAATATTGAACAAAAATAAAAACACTAGGCCTATAGGCTATGCCTGTGCCTTGAGGAAATATGAGCAAACCTTTTTTCGGGCTAATCCGTTAAACAATTAGACTAATCGAATGTTGTAATCAAAATGCAAATCTTAATTGGCGTACTTCAAGCTGTCCTTTTGTGAGGCGCAGCTGTTAACGATTTCTCTACGGTGGTGAGTGGTGGGGCAACATGTATAGTTTCCAGTAGATTACAACGGCAATGGACAGAGAAAGTATGTGGACACTTGACACTGCTCAACAAGAATAGCCTATGCAGCTGCCAACACATTTACGCTGACGTCACCCCAGTATTCCTACTACCGGAGCAAGAGAGAAACACACACATAAAAAACTCTCCCCTCTGCATTCAAGCAGCCCTTCACAGCTGATCCTAACCCGGCCAAAGAAATTACAAGTGCGATAGGTATGTTTATAGCCGTGGATATGCGCCCATTCTCAATGGTTGAGAAGAATAGGGGTTTCAGCACCTGGTGAAAGTGCTTGAGCCACATTACGAATTTCGCCTGCTAGCACCCATTTCAGCAAACAGGTAGTACCCGCTCTATATAAGCAAACTAAAGCCTAAGTAGTCAATGAATTGGCCAATGCACCCGGTGTTGCGCTTACTACAGATAGATGGACCTCCAGGGCTACAGATAGCTACTTAACAGTGACAGCCTTGCAAACGAGAAATACCGTGCTACAGACATGCCCCCTTTTATGAGTCACAAGTGCACATATTTTTCTCAAAATAAGAAAACCTTATAGCATAGGCCTAAATAATGTCTGAACCATGTTTACATATTGATTTCACATGCATATTGCACTTTATTTTAGTCTTCTTCTAGAGTAAACATGTGTTTTCATTTAACAAAATGTGTGGGAAATTCCTGATTGTGCTCTCATCAGGTATTATATGGAATCAGTTTATACACTATATTTTCTTAAAGGTGCGATATGCAAATTTCCAACCAGCCATTTCCTGGTTGCATTTCAGTTTATGACAAAACAAGCAGTGTAGAGAATCATTGTACCATCTAAACCACTGAAATATTTTCAATAACCCAAAATATTGTATTTTCAGCTGGTTTACAAAAAACTGAAAGTTAAAGATGCAAAAATTAAACTTTAAAAAAGCAAAGAATAGAAATAAACTCAGCAAAAAAAGAAACATCCCTTTTTCAGAACCCTGTCTTTCAAAGATAATTCGTAAAAATAGACAGATCTTCATTGTAAAGGGTTTAAACACTGTTTCCCATGCTTGTTAAATGAACCATAAACAATTAATGAACATGCACCTGTGGAACGGTCGTTAAGACACTAACAGCTTACAGACCGTAGACAATTAAGGTCAGTCACAGTTATGAAAACTTAGGACAAGAGGCTTTTCTACTGACTCTGAAAAACACCAAAAGAAAGATGCCCAGGGTCCCTGCTCATCTGCGTGAACGTGCCTTAGGCATAATGCAAGGCGGCATGAGGATTGCAGATGTGGCCAGGGCAATAAATTGCCATGTCGTACTATGAGACACCTAAGACAGCGCTATACAGGGAGGACAGCTGATCGTTCTTGCAGTGGCAGACCACGTGTAACAACACCTGCACAGGATCGGTACATCCAAACATCACACATGCGGGACAGGTACAGGATAGCAACAACAACTGCCCGAGTTACAACAGGAACGCACAATCCCACCATCAGTGCTCAGACTGTCCGCAATAAACTGGTCTGAGGGATTTTAGGCCTGCTGTAAAGGCAGGTCCTCACCAGACATCACCGGCAACAACGTCGCCTATGGGCACAAACCCACCGTCGCTGGACCAGACAGGACTGGCAAAAAGGGCTCTTCACTGACGAGTCACGTTTTTTTCTCACTAGGGGTGATGGTCGGATTTGCGTTTATCATCGAAGGAATGAGCATTACACCGAGACCTGTACTCTGGAGCGGGATCGATTTGGAGGTGGAGGTTCTGTCATGGTCTGGGGCGGTGTGTCACAGCATCATCGGACTGAGCTTGTTGTCATTGCAGGCAATCTCAATGCTGTGCCTTACAGGGAAGACATCCTCCTCCCTCATGTGGTACCCTTCCTGCAGGCTCACCCTGACATGACCCTCCAGCATGACAATAACACCAGACATACTGCTCGTTCTGTGAGTGATATATCTGGTGTGACCAGCATTCGGCTCATGTAGTGCGACATCTCCTTCATATAGAGTTCATCAGGCTGTTGATTGTGGCCTGTGGAATGTTGTCTCACGTCTCTTCAATGACTGAGCAAAGTTGCTTGATACTGGCAGGAACTGGAACACGCTGTCGTACACGTTGATCCAGAGCATCCCAAACATGCTCAAAATTGTTGACATGTCTGGTGAGTATGCAAGCCATGGAAGAACAGGGACATATGCAGCTTCCAGGAATAATGTACAGATCCTTGCGACATGGGGCCATGCATTATCATGCTGAAACATGAGGTGAAGGTGGTGGTTGAATGGCACGACAACGGGCCTCAGGATCTCATCCCGGTATCTCTGTGCATTCAAATTGCAATCGATAAAATGCAATTGTGTTCATTGTCAGTAGTTTATGCCTGCATACCATAACCCCACTGCCACCATGGGGCACTCTGTTCACAACGTTGACATCAGCAAACCACTCGCCCACACAATACCATCTGCCCGGTATAGTTGAAATCGGGATTCATCAGTGAAGAGTACACTTCTCCAGCGTACCAGTGGCCATCAAAGGTGAGCATTTGCTCACTGAAGTCAGTTACAATGCCGAACTGATCAAGACCCTGGTGAGGACGACGATCACGCAGATGAGCTTCCCCGAGACAGTTTCTGACAGTTTGTGCAGATATTCTTTGGTTTTTATAAAGGAACAATTTCATCAGCTGTCTGGGTGGCTGGTCTCAGACGATACCGTAGGTAAAGAAGCCGGTTGTGGAGGTCCTAGGCTGGTGTGGTTACCCGTGGTCTGCGTTTGAGGCTGTTTGGACGTACTGCCATATTCTCTAAAACAACGTTTGAGGTGGCTTATGATGGAGAAATTAACATTAAATTATCTGGCAACGGTTCTGGTGGACATTCCTGCAGTCAGCATGCCAATTGCACGCTCCCTCAAACTTGAGACATTTGTGGCATTGTGTTGTGTGACAAAACTGCACATTTTATAGCAGCTTTTTATTGTCCCCGGCACAAGACGCACCTGTGTAATGATCATGCTATTTAATCAGCTTATTGATCTGCCACAAATGCCAAGTGGATGGATTATCTTGGCAAAGGATACATTTGTGCACAACATTTGAGAGAAATAAGCTTTTTGTGCGTGTGGTACATTTCTGGGATTTTTTTTATTTCAGCTCATGAAACATACATGTTGCATTTATTTTTTTGTTCAGTATGTGAATTTGGTCAGATTGCCCAGAAAGTGATATATTGCATCTTTTAAAAAAACAAACATTTTCTTTAGTAACTGTCAACAGGTTAAATTTTCCCGCTGTGCCAAAACCAAAAAAATGACCCCAAAACCGCAATACGTACCACGGTTTGGTGAACCGTTACACCCCTACTGAAAACGATTTGCCATACCAATTACATTTATAAAAAATTATGAAATCATATTTTTTTGTAGTGCCAGCAACGATTGAAACGCTACTGCCAAATTAATATGTGGGAAACACTGGGGTGAACTGAATTCCAATTCAATGGCACAAATACAAACAATAAAATAAATCGGGAATCATAGCCTCAGCATCCTAACAGGGGCTCCCCTCTTTACCCTGCCCTGATCCCCCACCCCTAAGACGTTTTTTTGTGTGTGTACCTGGGCTGCCTGGCATGGACACCAACTCTTACAGAGGGAGAAGCACAGTGGGCGAGGGTAGTGTGGATGAGGAAGAGGATGAGGGATGATTGCCAAAAGGAGCAGTGAACTGAAGCACAGCCTTGGCCAGTAGCAAAGAGGGGATGATGTGAATGAGCAGAGCAGCGGTAGACGAGATGGGATCAGGGGCTAGGGACAGGAAGTCTCACACAGTGTGTAGTGTGTGTGCGTGCATGCAGGCACTTTGTTTGACAGGCCTGTGTGTAATACCCACACATTGGGCACTGCTGCAGCACAGGGGCATTCTGTGCTAAGGATGCAATGCGACACACAAGTATGCACACCATTGTCCCTTCACACACACATCCATCCATGATAATCTCCACACAACATAGAAAATCAGGAGTAATGGACACAAGTCAATTTGAATGATACTATGCAGATATAAAAATATAAATTAAATTCCTGATTTACCTGAGGTCATGATAGGACATCTGTAAACCAATGATGCAAATGTCTGTCTGTGACTGTGTCACTCAACACAAACCTTCTCAGTGGAGTGAGCCAGCAGTACACTGTGGGCATAATCATTCACAGTGATTTGTGTCTGCCTTCCCCCTGGGCAGGTGAGCAGAACAACTCAATCCCTTCATGACACAGATACACAAAATTACATAATCAACACCATCTCCCTCTAGGGGGCCACATCTATTCTCCTAACAACTTGGATAAAGCAGGCTGATAATTAATTCAGGGCAGTGTGTGGGTTGGTTATTCTATTCTTGAGGGGATCTAAATAAAAAATTTAAAAAATGGCCAAAGTCCCCACAAGGATAGTAATAGAAGAATAATTCTTCCTCGTGGGGACATTTCCCACACCCCATGAGGACAAATGCTGTTTTTAGCTTTGGAGTTAGGGTTAGAGTTAAAATGAGGGTACAGTAAGGGTTTAGGCGTTAGGGTTTATGGGTAGATAGAAGAACAAAACGTCTGTGTGTGTGATTATAACTTCACCTCCATGCACTCACGGACATGATATTAAAACAGTAGGAGGGAAGAACATTATTCCAGTTATGCTTCAGTGTTGTAGATACAGGTTGCATTGCTAAAAACACTAAATGGGGCAAATCGAGTAGGACTACAGGTCAGTTTCATAAAGCACGCACGCACACACACTACACAAACACTCACACACTACACAAACACTAGGGTTGTCAAGATAACAGAATTTTGACTACAATATAGACACCAGGTTTAGTATCACAATACTCAATACCATCACGATACTCAATACTAAAATGATACCACAGCAAAAAAAGAAGGCGTATTAGCCAAAGTCACAGAATGGCACATGATCTTTTGAGTTGAATAACATTATTATTATTATTTTTAAATATGTATGCATTAATGAATCAATAATACAATCAAATTACATAACGGCAATCATTCATTTGAATGGTATATCTCTAATGTATTGATGAACTGGGTAAATTAAGATGTAGCCTAGGCCTATTCACAGTAAAGGTGAATGCATATTTAAAAGGAGTGTGAATGCATTAAGTTATTGAGCTGGTTCTGCCTGATTTCATGGGTTTCCCTTCAATTTGGGACTTATTTTGTTGTACTGATCAACAACAATTACATAGTAGAAGCAATCTCGTCTTTTATAAAAGTGTGCACTGTCTCTAAGACCCATGACATCATTCTCACACACACAGTTTGATGCTTGAGCAAAGATGATCTTGACTGAATGTATAACTTTTTTCATAACAATCAATTTTGAAATCAGCAATATTTTACGTTATGGTTTGCATATTATCAAACAAGATACTAGAATAGTGAACTGAAAGTTAGCCTACAAAGCTGTGAGCTACCAGTATCTCATTGTAAAGCGTTCTAGCCTGTAAATGGACATTGTTTTGCGAATAGTTTCAACATTTCTACATTCTGTCTTGCATGATTCAAGTGTGTTAGCTTCTGTGCAGCATAAATGGTGATGCAGCTCAGATTCCCTGTGAGTGCAGTGGTTCCTCGGGACAGGCTAAAGCTAGCGACGAGTAAGTGGAGAAGGCACGATGCTTTCGCGCTATAAGGGGACATCGGCTGTGCTGATAGACAGACTGATCCTCTCAAACAGTAGATGACATAACACATTTGACAGAAGTACCGAAAGTAACAAAAATTACAGTAACATTGAGAGATGACTGCTTTTATTAAAATATCACGGTTTTCAATTTTGATATTTTTTTTAATATTAAATGCATTATGAATAACAACAGTAAAATTATTTTAGAGCTTTTAAATGGAAATTCCAAAGCCTAAAACAGTGAACATTTAAATTGCCAAAATATCTAAAATATTACATTGTCTCTGTTAGGTCAACATTGGTTAGACATCAATAGAAAATGTTGATATTACTATGAAATAATACAATATTTCAGTTGTGTATATTTGATGAATATTATTTGTAATTCCTTAATTCATCATCTCTGCTCAGGCAGTAGCTGCCAAACAACATTATCTCTGTGCTAACCATACTGTAGGCTACGGACTTGAGTCTTTCTATTTTGATAGGCTAGACTGCTAAGCATGCTGCAGAGCTGTCTGACAAAATCATTTGACTAGTTCTTCAAAAGAAAATAAGGCACACTTTCAAGAACTGTCTCTATCCCTCTCTCTCATCATTGTGTTATGTACATTTCTCTATGTGGTCTGTGTGTATCTAACCTAACATAGCAGGCGTAAATGTGTATCCATCTCTGTCCAAATCGGGGGAAAAACTGGTGCAATTGATTATGGTCATAGTAGTTAATTACCACGTTTCTGCACTGAACTAGGTGAAATATTATCTTAAAAACTCCCTTCAGACCAGCGTCCCATATAGTTGACTTAATTTCTCTAGTGAATGATTTCTCTCTAGCGAAACGACGCGTTGTGCTCACCAAAAATACAAACTAAATGGAATTCAAGTAATTGAATTATTAAATAACCCCCAAAATGTAAAATAAATGTTGGTTAATCAGCACTAACTACCAAACCGTTTTTCATGTTCTAGTATTGAAAAAGTATACCATGCAACACACACACAAAATAGGGCCATAAGCAAACAAGAAATTGCACATCCAGAGGCGGTATTTGTCATGGCCTTGATTTTAATGCAGGGAAACTGAAATCCGTTTTGCCATCATGTCATCTGCGCAACTAGAGGTGACAAAATGCTAGATAACTTTTACTCCACACACAGAAACACATACAAGGCCCTCCCACACCCTTAGCAAATCAGACCATAACTCTATCCTCCTGCTTACAAACTAGAGGTTGACCGATTAATCGGAATGGCCGATTAGGGCCGATTTCAAGTTTTCATAACAATCGGAAATCTGTATTTTTGCCTATTCATTTTTTTTTTACACCGTTATTTAACTAGGCAAGTCAGTTAAGAACACATTCTTATTTTCAATGAGAGCCTAGGAACGAGGCAGAACGACAGATTTTCACCTTGTCAGCTCGGGGGATCCAATCTTGCAACCTTACAGTTAACTAGTCCAACGCTCTAACCACCTGATTACATTGCACTCCACGAGGAGCCTGCCTGTTACGCGAATGCAGAAAGCCAAGGTAAGTTGCTAGCTAGCATTAAACGTATCTTATAAAAAATAATCAATCAATCAACGACTGTCGTTGCTCCAATGTGTACTTAACCATAAACACCAACGCAGTTCTTAAAATCAATACACAAGAATATATTTTTAAACCTGCATATTTAGCTAAAATAAATCCAGGTTAGCAGGCAATATTAACCAGGTGAAATTGTGTCACCTCTTGCGTTCATTGCACGCAGAGTCAGGGTATATGCAACAGTTTGGCTCTCTCATTATGACATAACATTGAAGGTTGTGCAATGTAACAAGAATATTTAGAATTTAGACTGATGGATGCCACCCGTTAGTTAAAATACGGAACGGAATAAAGGTTTTGTTTTCGAGGTGATAGTTTCCGGATCTGACCTAAGGCTCGTATTTCTGTGTGTTTATTATAGTTAATTCTATGATTTGATATTTGATAGAGCAGTCTGACTGAGGGGTGGTAGGCAGCAGCAGGCTCGTAATAGTCAAATGTATATGGTTTAGAGAGAAATAGTTGACGCGTTATAATTCCTGTAATAACTTGCGGCTGGACTTGAAAGGGGTTCCTTCATTATTTTACCGTTCATGTCTTCCATAGAGAATGTCTTGATCTACTTCGAATAAGGTCTGTGTTTCGTGCAGGCTTAAACCGCCTCGGCGTTTTGATACCCGTGTAAATCTCACTAGGATAAGGTAACGTTTGTCAACATATTTTCATAAATCAACTCTACAAAAAAGATCTTCGCTTATATTTAGCCAATATTGATCAGAGTTACCTTGTCCTATGGATATCTACGCAGTTATAAAATTGGCAAGGTGGTGTAAGCCTACACGAAACACAGACCTTATTTTAAGTGAATCTAAAAATATCCAATGGGATAAATGAATGAAGGAACCGCCTTTCAGATTTGTCATGGCAATTATGACTCGCACTTTTGGTAGTCAATTCTTACCATGCCCATTATTAAAATGAGGATTTCCTGCATATAGAAATTACAGTTTTTGTTTTCAACATTCATCACAGGTAACTTACTCTATTTTTATTCAAACAGTTGAGAGTATTTGTCTCCTAAGCAGACTCTTCAGTATCATTGTCACTTCAGAGCTGTGTGTGTTTTACAGATGGCAGAGAAAAGCAGAGCACCAGTGTGGGACTATTAGATGTAATTGGCACCAGGGAAAGCAAGGTGTCTTATTTGTGATAAAGATGTAAGCATGGGGTCAGTAACAGCTAAATAAAAAAATACCACCAACCTGTGGAATCACCTTAAGAACACCCATCCAAAAGCCCATAATATGTATTATATTAAGTTAAGTTAAAATAAAAGTGTTCATTGTTCATTCAGTATTGTTGCAATTGTCATTATTACAAAAATGTGTGTGTGTGTATATATATAATTTTATTCTTATTTTATTTTTTAAATTGGCCAATTAAATCGGTATCGGCTTTTTTGTCCTCCAATAATCGGTATCGGCGTTGAAAAATCATAATCGGTCGACCTCTATTACAAACAAAAACTCACAGAAAGTACCAGTGCTCAATACAGAAGTGGTCTGATGAAGCGGATGCTAAACTACAGGAATGTTTAGCTAAAACAGACTGGAATATGTTCATGGATTCATCCGATAACATTGACAAGTTTACCACATCAGTCACCGGCATCATTAATAAGTGCATCGATGACGTCTTCCCCACAGTGACCGTACGTACATACCCCAACTAGAAGCCATTGACTACAGTCAACATCCGCACTGAGCCAAAGGCTAGAGCTGCCGCTTTCAAAGAGGGGGACACTTATAAGAAATCCCGATATGACCTCAGACGAGCCATCAAACAAGTGTGGTGCCAGACTTCCAGTGTCGCAATTTAGGAAATGGCTGCCTAGTTTTTCATACAGCACATCGGTTGGGTATTTCCCCCCCCCAAATTCAAGTATTTACTCTGAGCATTATAACAAGACAGCAGAAAATATAATCGTAGACGAAACAGAGATGGCTAATGCTAGCTCAAATAAGCTAGCAGCAGCAAAATAACCCTCATTTCGTGAGGTGATAAACGAGGAATTGCGCGAGGCACTCACAGGCTTACGAGAGGAACTTTGAAAAGATGTACGAAAATAGTTCAAGAAGGACATTAACCAGAAACTTGATGAAAACAAAGAAGAAATTCACAGCATATCTACAAAAATGGAGGATGCAGAACAGCGCATTGGGGAAACGGACACATGGAACACTGCAGTCAAGGAAATACTTCAACAGTCTTTGAAAAGCCATCACACACTACAGGTAAAAGTGACAGAACTCGAAGACTATATTACGTGGCAGATTGCGCAGAAAAAGACTATGCCCAAATACGTGGAGGGTCTATTCAAAGAAATACTTGAAGACGACACTGACCTGAGAATTGAGAGAGCACACTGAGCTCTGGCCTCAAAACCCCCTAAAAACCCCACCACGATCCATAGCAGTATGGTTCCTAAAATTCCCAGTCGAAGAGAAAGTCTTACGTGCAGCCTGGAAAAAGCCTGTTAACTTTCAAGGCCAACGAGTGTTCTTTGATCATGACTACGCGGGAGAGATACTGAAAAGAAAGAAGGAATACACCACCATCAAGAAACCACTTAAAGAGAAAGGTATTCGCTTCCAAACACCATTCCTGGCAAAAATTTGGGTATTTCTGGATAGTGGCTTGGTTACATACGAGCATGCAGACGAAGCTGCTGAGGACCTGAAGTCGAGGGGCAATCCAATGAAATATACCGCCAGGAGAAAGGCGTCTTCACCAGCAGAAAGACTCCAGCAGGCCCTCCCGTGGACCGTTGTCGGTGAGCAGAGTCACGGAAAGAGGGAAATCACCTCGGCGAAAGGACTTTCACATCCAAGAGAGATTCAGGCATTTTTAACGAGAAGATGGAAGACACTGAATCGGATTTTATCAGACTTAGTTACCATGTGCCGTTTAGACATATTGGGTTGTTACGGTTGACATTGAAATGGGTAAAATGTCTCCCCTACATTCCCCCAGTACTGAGCAAGGGTGAGTAGCCAAAAGTATGTGTTATTTATGGACACGTTAATAACATATCTATTAGCTAATGATTAATGACACATTGACAACGGGGTGACAGAAGGGTAAACTGGATAACAAGGAAGTTACATCATTTAATGTATACGTGCCCCCGGGGAGTGAAATGGTCTTCTACAGGAAGGCGTTTGATTTAATTGCCACAGAAACCTGTGGCCCTCTTATCTATGGAGGGGATTTTAACATGATTTTAAACTCAAAATTGGACATCACAAATCAAAATAGGAAAATTAGTCTAGTTATTAAAAAGATCAATAGGGATACTGCTGGATCTAGGATTGCTTGACGTATGGCGTGACATCCACATGACATATAGGGAATATACTTTTTATACTCAGCCCGCCACACTGAATACTCAAGGTTAGACTACTTTTTCATGTACAATGCAGATAGACACAGGCTTAAGGATTGTAGGATTGGGCAGAGAAATTGATCAGATCCTAATGGAGTTTACCTTACTCTACACCTTGATAGTAAACCAATAAATACTCTATGGAGGATTAATACAAGCATGCGGAATGATCCTGCATTCAAGAAATCAATAAAGACCGAATTGAACGTCTATCTGGAGAATAATGATAACGTGGAAGTATCTCCTGCTACATTGTGGGATGCAGCTAAGGAGGTTATTAGAGGAAAGATCATAGCCACATCATCTCTTATGAAAAGCACAGAAACTGCTGAAATTACAGGAAACATTAAGAAACTTAGAACGATCTCATAGTCATTACAAAGACCCTCAAAGACCCACGAGAGATTCAAAAGGTAAAGCAGGAAATTGACCAGATTTATGTTGAAGAAGTAGAGAAAAAGCTCAAGTTCCTGAAACAACGGTATTAGGAAGCAGACTCAAAGGCAAAAACAATTACTTGCATGGAGACTCATTAAACAACAAGTGCAGAATAAAATTTTCTAAATAAAAGACTCCAAAACAAAGAAGATTACATGCAAATTGGATGAAATACAGAATGCATTTGAATAATAGTACACATCTGTACAAGCAACCAGAGGAGGCAGATGCACAGACAATAGGGCATTTTTGGAACTCACTTGATCTCCCCTCAATTGGGACAGAGCAAAATTATAGACTTACTTCAGAAATGACTACTGAAGAAATCAATAATGCAATATCTAATCTAAAAGTAAACAAGTCTCCAGGCACTGATTGGCTTCCCTTCAGACTGGTTCAAAGCCTTCAGAGAACAACTAACAACTCTACTTAAGGCCTGTTTTAACTGGACTCTGTGGAAGGGGGGACTTCCACCACTGTGGAGATATATCATATCTGTAATCCCAAAAGAGGGTAAAGATAAGAAGGAATGCAGTTCCTATAGACCTATTGCAATTCTTAACACGGATTATAATCTATATGCGTCAATAATAGCCAAAAGAATGGAAGACATAATCCTAGAATTGATTGACGGGGATCAAACTGGTTTCATACGAAATAGGCAGACACAGGACAACATAAGGAGAACACTACATGTAATGGACCACAATACTCAGAATAAGACAAGTACTATATTAAATCAGTCTAGATGCTGAAGAATCATTTGATTCAGTGGGATGAGATTATGTATATAAATTATGGAAAGATATGGTTTCAACAAAGAAGTGATACAGTGCATCAAAACACTGTATTCATGTCCGACTGATAGAATAAAGATAAATAGACATTTGTCACAAACTATAAAATTAGTGGGAGGCGCAAGACTAGGCTGTAATCTTTCACTCACACTCTTCTCCTTGTACATTGAGCTATTAGCACAGGCAATAAGACAGGACCACATTTTAGAGGGAATAACAATAAGAGGCAGTGAACATAAGATATGCATGTATGCTGATGACGTTCTGTTATTCTTTAAAGACCCAGGCTCAAGTGTACCAAGATTGATGGATGTTTTACAAACATATTCAGGGTATGTGCTTAACGTACACAAGACCCAAGCCCTAGTTTATAATTATACCCCAGAGGAAGAGCAAGTTTAACTTCCAGTGGACCTCTTCATCCATTAAATATATTGGGAGTAAATTTACCAAAAGATACACCCAAAATTTCTGACATGAATTACGATCACATCAACAAGAAAATATATGATGACCTGGACAGGTGGAATTTACTTCCCTTGGATCTCAGTAGTAGAATTGAAACAATCAAAATGAACATCCTGCCGAGGTTACTGTAGTTGTTCCAATCACTACCCATAAAAACCCAGCTTAAACAGTTTAGGGAATGGGATAAACAGATATCAAGGTTCATCTGGAACAGTAAGAGACCAATAATTAGATATACAACATTACAATTACAAAAAAAAAGTGTGGGTATGGCCTTACCAAACCTAAAAGATTTATGTGTCAGCTCAATTGAGACCTCTGGTGTGTTGGTGCAATTCAGAATACGCATCCAAATGGAAAGACATCGAGACTACTTTGACAGAGATACCCATACAGTCAGGTTTGGGAAATAATGACATGGTAATAGAAATATACAATAGACAAAATCAGTGGATTAATTTGTCTGTTAAAACATGGTTTAGGGTAGTTAAGCAAATTCATTTAGACAGAGAGGTCAAACTGCTGAGTTGCAATTCAGGATAGCAGATTTAAACAGTGGACGCAGAAAGGCATCAGATCATTCAGTACAATTATAAGGAATGGGGACCTAGAGAACTTCCAGGACCTATGTAAAAAACATGGCTTGGATAAACAAGATTTTTACAGATACCTACAAGTTCGAAACTATTTCTTAAGGGAGATAAAAGTGATTGACCCTCGAGCAGCTCAAAAATGTATCCAAGTATTCACTAACACATACAACTTGGGGAGTAACAAAAAAAACTATTTAAAATCTTTACTTTGGTATTCAATCCTCAAAGAAACAATCTACAAACTATATTAAATAGAAATGGGAGGATAAACTAAACATTGAAATAACTGATGAAACATGGTTGAACATATTTGAGACTCAACAAAGCTCCACCAACTCAAGGTCATGGAGAGAATTCTGTTGGAAGAATGTTATACGTTTCTTCATAACACCTAAACTGAAATCAAAACAGACTGGCTCCTTACACCCATGTTGGAAAGAATGCGGTCTATCAAGGGTGGATCACATATATTTTGGTCCTGCCCCGCAATCAAAACTTACTGGGGAGAAATAAGATCTAACATTGGAAAAATAATGGGATTTGACATAGAACAAACATTCATTTTTTTGTACTTGGGTGAAATACCTGATATACTTTTCTCTAGTGTGTAAGTTCTGTTGAAGGTCCTACTGGCAGCCAGTAAAAAGGCTATCACTAGGAAATGGTTTCAAAAAGACCCTCCCACCATGACACAATGGATAGATATTATTAAAGAAATACACCATATGACCTTTGCTTTAAGAACTCAAGAAGAGAGAGGTCAGGAATACTTGAAAAAAATGGGTTTCGTACTTGAAAATTATCTAATTCAAAGATGATGTCAATGTAACTAATCTGATGAACGTATGATGTGCGCTGTAACTGACAGCATCTTGACTGGCTGCATCACTGCTTGGTATGGCAACTGCAACGACTCCGACCGCAAGGCTCTACAGAGGGTGGTGAGTATGGCCCAGTACATCACTGAAGCCGAGCTCTCTGCCATCCAGGACCACCATGTCAGGCAGTGTCAGAGGAAGGGCCAAAAGACTCCAGCCACCCAAGCCATAGACTGTTCTCTCTGCTACAGTATGGCAAGCGGTACCAGTGCACCAAGACTTGAACCAAAAGGACCGTGAAAGCTTCTACCCCCAAGTCATGAGACTGTTAAATAGCTAATCAAATGGCTACCCGGACTGCCTGCATTGACCCTTTTTTGCATTAACAGCCAGGAAATGCAGGAAGAGATCTGAAATTAGATTTGTCTCAGGTTACCTAACTCTGCACGGCAACCTTGTTCAGCGCGATGATTAACTACAATGACCATAATCCATTGCGCCTGTTGTTTCCGGCTCAGACAGAAACACTTTACGCCTGCTAAATCAGGTTAGATACACAGACCGCAAAGACCACATGAAAGAGGAGTGTGCATAACGACGAGAGAGATAGAGACAGTTTGTGTAAGTATGCCTTAACTACTTTGAAGAACTAGTACAATTATTTCATCAGACAGCTCTGCAGACTAAGAGCACAGAGATAACGTTAGATGGTCTGGCTGGCTGGTGGACCAGTACCTGGGGTTGAGGAGACGCCCAGGATCCTTTAATTCAAAGTCACATTAACCAGCTCTGCAAACGAGTTTCAGCATGATGTAACGCATGATATATACACTTCCTAAAAAGGTATTTGCGTCTATAATCATTGGAGGTCAGAGAAAAATAAGTGGTAAAAAAACAAAAACAATATTGAGTTGTCCCCTTTGCCCTCAAAACAGCCTAAATTCGCCGGTGCATCGACTACAGTGTGTCAAAAGCATTCCACAGGGATGCTGACCCATTTCGACTCCAATGCTTCCCACAGTTGTGTCATGTTGGCTGGATGTCCTTTGGGTGGTGGACCAGTCTTGACACAAATGGGAAACTGTTGAGTGTGAAAACCCCAGCAGTGGTGCAGTTCTTGACACACTCAAACTGGTGCGCCTGGCACCTACTACCATACCCCGTTCAAAGGGACTTAAATATTTTGTCTTGCCCATTCACCCTCTGAATGGCACACACACACAACCCATGTCAAGGTTTCAAAATCATTCTTTAACCGGTCTCCTCCCTTTCATCTACACGAATTGAAGTGGATTTAAAAAGTGACATTAATAAGGGATCATAGCTTTCTCCTGGATTTACCTGGTCAGTATGTCATGGATAGACCAGGTGCCCTTAAGGTTTTTTACACTCAGTGTAGATATCGATTGAGACATGACATGTAGAATTTTCATATTTTAGTATATGCTTTCATATTAAATTCTACATTCTTGTTCTTTTTCAAAGATTTCTCACAAAAATCTCTGAAATGTCAATGGAGCACTGAGTGTATACCAAGGTTTTTATTTTCAAAGCTTATATATTTAATTCAGCTCGTGTCATGCTATTTTTGCAACATGCAGAAACAACTTTCGTCCTCATGCTACATTAGCTACTAGTAGCCACGAAAAGGGCAGTTTTCCGAAGAAGGAAAACAAGCAGTATTTCAATTATCGCTATGGAGCAGTGTGGATAAAGATAACATTTGGAGTACAGTGGCATATCCCATCCTTATATTGAGATACGTTTTCAGACCCTTATCTTGCACCGGCTCCACGGTGTCTTAATGTAACCATGATGCGTTCCAACCTCCAAGCAGATCAGTGTAAAGAAGCGTAATGGTAGGGTCGGTATCTTCTGGCAACTTTGCCAACAGCTACAGTAGGCTACACACCACTGTTTGAGTTGAGCGCTGCTGTGGTGCGCATTATAGACTACTTAATTAATTCCCTTCATCTGAACATCGGTGTGTCAGCAACAATCATCCATGTCAGTGCACACATTTATTTGGGAATATATTTCGTAGACCAGACATGCTTCTGTATTAGGCCATGTCATCTCCCATCCCTCCAGAGATTTTTTTATTGCAGATCTACACTGATCTCAAAAACAACCTCTCCAGAATCCATATGACAGAAATCATATGAGACGGAGAACTTTAACCCCTGTTTCCGCCATTGAGCACAATCCAAGAGCAGCCACCCACAGAAGGGTCCAAAGGTTGGGGAGGGAGTAGGCTTTTATTGCCTTTCTCCCTAGGGATAATCAATATTAGGCTATAAAACAACATCACTAGCTTTTCGTTAGTCACTATATGGGCAGTCAGAATAAGCCCACTAAACACACCTATTACACAGTCAAGGCATTGCTATAGAAGCTTTGAAACAAACAAATACAATTTAAATCCTCTAAGAACAGTCCAAACCTCACATCTCTATCATAATTCGCTCAAAAGTTATTGGAGTTTATTTTTTTACCCTTGTAAAAAAACTGGACAATTGCATCTTGTCAGCTAGGCTGGATTCTGTGCAAGAATTAAGGTAAATTAAACGAAGTATGGTAAATAATAAGTATAAAAAGTAGTCTCTGACTGGAAAGTAACAGCCCATTGATATTGTGAATGGCTGTGACACACTGTGGGGGGTGGAGTAGGCTAATGACAGAGACAGCACGGCCTACCGCCAGGTGTTATGTAACTCACTCACTGGAGCAGGCTAACCAGTATGGTGGGATTTCATCCTACCTGCTGACTGACACAGCACAGGACGCTACAGATATGAGCAGAGGTTTACTATAAATAATGGCGGGCCTGGGAGGCAACGCAACAGAGCCAGGCTGGCTGGCATGTTGTATGTTTACTGCAGTCAATTTGTTTAGGCTACATTAATCATATCTTACCATGAGATTAATCTTGCACAGAATTGCATTCATGACAACCACCGATAAAATAGCTCAGTCTAGGCCTATGTATTACAGATCTGGCATAGGGAAGTCATGACAAGTATTATGGCATGTTCTTATGGTTCTGCAATATGACTACTGGTAAGGGCTGTCTTTTAAAGACCGGGAACTATATGTAGCCTACATCACTGTGTCTGAAGAGAGTTGAAGACCCACCTACTCCAGTAGACCAGCGTGCCCCCAAACCTCATGACTGTCCCATCACTGTTGTATTCCCTCTGGAGCGCTCCTGCCTGGAGCCAAGCACACAACGTGTCCACTAAAAACACACTAGTGAGCAGCATAGTAAAAGGATATGCCTTGGCGTGAAGCTGTGTACACTCCTTTCCTTCCTTACACAAGGAGTGTGACTCAGCTCTGAATAACGTACTGTGATTAATGTCTGATGGCGGTATGGAATCTGCTCTCTTTTAGTCTTTAACTTGAGTGATGATCACAGGCTAATTTATCACAGAAAAGGCCTGACTAACTGGATTTATGTCTACTCAATACACTTAGCTGTGATGGCTTGCTGGAGACAAAAGCATATACGCTAGGCCTAGGTCCTGTTATAGAGAGCAAAGCAGCAATCCAATTTGTACTGTAGCTATATTCATTTTCATCAGCTGTCTTCTCCCCCTCTTTCAATCGAAAATATTAACTCAATTAACGTAGCTGTTGTATCAGTGTATTTGTGATGCATCCTAGTTCAGTCTGTGCACCGCATAACATGCTCTCTCTCTTTCTCACTCTCGATCTCTCTCTCCATACCCCAGGCATCCTTCTGATTACAGCCTTAGAGCCTCAGTGGCACTTAGGTGCTTCGTTTTCACCACTTTTCCCCCTCAACCTTCCCCACAAAGAGCACTTCAGAGCAGAACTGGGTTCAAATAGTACGTTGAGCATTTACTTGGAGTGGTTTTGGGACTATTTAATTGGTTCCATTGTGCCAGGCAAGCTCAATCAAGCACATCTAAAGCATTTGAAAGAAAACAAACACTATTTGAAACCAGGCCTGAGCGACTTCAGAAGGAGAGAGAGCCCATGCAGACAGTGATCCCGTCTGCTGAAGCCACAGCAGTGTGAAAGGATGTGCCGGCCTGAGGGCCAACAGACACAGAGCCAGGCCAGGTACTGAAAAGAGAGAGGGGGAGTTAAGAATGGAATAAGGATAGAAAAGCATACTACAAAATGAGCAAATCACAAGATTACACAAAATAAAAATATATATATAAAAAAGGAGAATGATGTAGGCCTTGCATGTGGACGAGTGAGAAAGAGAGATATTTACGGCTCCACAGTGTAAACACAGAGAACAGGGTCATGTTCATTTTGCACCAAACCTGAAGAAAACTATGTGAAATGGTGAGGTAGCCTTCCATCTGAAATTGATAAATAAAAACACTTGTTTTCATTTTCTGTTGTAAAACATCTTCCATTTGGTGCCCAATGAACAAGACCCAGATCTCCAGCAGGACATGTCAATGTTGGTCAAATCTACTCCCCAAAAGATGACTAGTGCCACTACCACAGGAAGGATGCAGCACAGTGAGGGAACTAAGCTGTCTGAACCAATCAGAGGTCACACAGAAGGGGTCAGTGAGCTGTCTGAGACAATCAGGGTGTTGCAGTCTCAGATCCCAGTGACCTCCGGTATGACAGTGGGTGGGCCTTCTGGTCAACCGCATCCACAGCATATCCTGTCATCACTGTAATTATGGCTGGTCACCTAAACATCCAACTGTGACGTTTTGGTTGGTCCCAGTGGTGAGCGTGTGTGTGATAGAACTGAACGTTTTTCTGCTTTCGACTATAATTCTGCAGATCATGAGGAAACGGTTGCAAGCAAAATAATACCTTTGCAGAGCCTGTATGTTGCATTACCAAGCAGATAAAATGATACTGTAATGATACTGTATTGTTCAATGAAAAGGTTAGCATAGATCAGGAAGACACCCGACAACACATGTGATGTGTATGGATATGCTTAGCATGTGGTTTTGGGGAAGAGTTTCAAATGTCAGGATAAGGTGTATGAAGATGTTCAGGCCCCCAGTGACCGATTTGGAAAGTGAAGTCACGAGCTCTGCTGGTCATCTACTGTGTAGCAACCTAACCATACCAAAAGCCCTGGTCTGCCCTAGAAAGCCTATGTAAATGCCAAATCGCCAGAACAGCCTAAAATATTTTTAGACTGCTGTTTTGTGTTCTAAAATTAGTTTATTATGATCAAGATTGATCCCCACATTGAATTGTTTTATAGTTAGCTACAAATAAAATTATATTTGTCACATGCGCCGAATACCCCAGTGAAATGGTTACTTACAAGCCCTTAACCAACAAAGCAGTTAAAGCATTTACTAATATAAACTAAAGTTTAAAAAAAATATGTACACATGTTATTTTTCTAATTAAAGAGCAACGATAAAATAACAGTAGCGAGGCTATATACAGGCTATTACAGTAGAGAGGCTTTATACAATTGAGATATTTAATTAAATAGTGATCCATTCTGACTACTACATTTGTCGTCGCACAGGCAGGACCACGTGCTGACACAGACCAATCATGGGCTGACAGGCTACGGGGAGGCTCCATAGACATTAAGGTTGACTCTCTTAGGCAGGATGAAAATGACTACATTGACCATGATCCTTTGCTAGTTATTCACTTTCACCAAGTTCTTTTGTGATTTTTTTGTGCCATTCAGCCCCATTTCTTTTTTACATTTTTTTATTTCACCTTTATTTAATCAGGTAGGCAAGTTGAGAACAAGTTCTCATTTACAATTGCGACCGGGCCAAGATAAAGCAAAGCAGTTCGACACATACAACAACACGGAGTAAAACAAACATACAGTAGAAAAATAAGTCTATACACGATGTGAGCAAATGAGGTGAGATAAGGGAGGTAAAGGCAAAAAAAAAGCCATGGTGGCGAAGTAAATACAATATAGCAAGTAAAACACTGGAATGGTAGGTTTGCAGTGGAAGAATGTGCAAAGTAGAAATAAAAATAATGGGGTGCAAAGGAGCAAAATAAATAAATACAGTAGGGGAAAAGGTAGTTGTTTGGCCTAAATTATAGATGGGCCATGTACAGGTACAGTAATATGTGAGCTGCTCTGACAGCTGGTGCTTAAAGCTAGTGAGGGAGATAAGTGTTTCCAGTTTCAGAGATGTTTGTAGTTCGTTCCAGTCATTGGCAGCAGAGAACTGGAAAGAGAGGTGGCCAAAGGAAGAATTGGTTTTGGAGGTGACCAGAGAGATATACCTGCTGGAACGCGTGCTACCGGTGGGTGCTGCTATGGTGACCAGCAAGCTGAGATAAGGGGGGCTTTACCTAGCAGGGTCTTGTAGATGACCTGGAGCCAGTGGGTTTGGCAACGAGTATGAAGCGAGGGCCAGCCAACGAGAGCATAGAGGTCGCAGTGGTGGGTAGTATATGGGGCTTTGGTGACAAAACGGATGGCACTGTGATAGACTGCATCCAATTTATTGAGTAGGGTGGAGGCTATTTTGTAAATGACATCGCCGAAGTCGAGGATCGGTAGGATGATCAGTTTTACGAGCGTATGTTTGGCAGCATGAGTGAAGGATGCTATGTTGCGAAATAGGAAGCCAATTCTAGATTTAACTTTGGATTGGAGATGTTTGATGTGTGTCTGGAAGGAGAGTTTACAGTCTAACCAGACACCTAGGTATTTGTAATTGTCCACATATTCTAAGTCAGAACCGTCCAGAGTAGTGATGCTGGACGGGCGGGCAGATGCAGGCAGAGATCGGTTGAAGAGCATGCGTTTAGTTTTACTTGTATTTAAGAGCAGGTGGAGGCCATGTAAGGAGAGTTGTATGGCATTGAAGCCCCACGGCGAGCTTCAAATTCAAATACTTCTGGCTTCATGCACTATCGGGAGTTTTCCATAGGAACATGTGGATGAAGTCAGCGCTATGACTATCTATTGGTTTTAATGTATTTGCTGTTAAAGTGGAACTGACAGCATTTTAAACTACTTTGCAGATATGAAACAAACAGACAGTCAAAACATCAGTCAAAAATATAAAATTGCCAGTTTATGCATCAAAACAAACTTTACCTTTTCACGTTTGAGTTCCAAATATCTCTAATGGTCTCATCCAGGGTGAGTTTTTTTTATGTGCGTGATGTCAAAATCTCCCTTATTTTCCACCATAATTTGCAAATAAATTCATTACAAATCCTACAATGTGATTTTCTGGAGAAAAAAAATCTAATTTTGTCTGTCATAGTTGAAGTGTACCTATGATGAAAATTACAGGCCTCTCTCATCTTTTTAAGTGGGAGAACTTGCACAATTGGTGGCTGACTAAATACTTTTTTGCCCCACTGTATCTACATAAGCGTACAGAAGCCCATTACCAGCAACCATCACTCCTGTGTTCCAATGGCACGTTGTGTTAACTAATCCATGTTTATCATTTTAAAAGGCTAATTGATCATTAGAAAATTGCAAAAGGGTCATGTTAGCACAACTGAAAACTGTTGTGCTAGTTAAAGAAGCAATAAAACTGGCCTTCTTTAGACTAGTTGAGTATCTGGAGCATCAGCATTTGTGGGTTCGATTACAGGCTCAAAATGGCTAGGAAAAAAAGCCCTTCTGAAACACGTCATTCTATTCTTGTTCTGAGAAATGAAGGCTATTCCATGCGAGAAATTGGGTTAGGGTTAAGAAACTGAAGATCTGGTACAACGCGGTGTACTACTCCCTTCACAGAACAGCGCAAACTGCCTCTAACCAGAATAGAAAGAGGAGTGGGAGGCCCTGGTGCACAACTGAGCAAGTACATTAGAGTGCATCTTGCATAGAATGTAATGGACACATATGTGTGTAAAATACTTTTTTGAAGGTTGCACTGAGTATGATGAGCTAATGCTAAGCTATTTGCCAGCTATGTGTGGTGCAATGTTTGTTGACATTATGCAATGCATTCTGGGTGTCACGTAAACGTCTGTCAGACCAAAGATGTTATAACAAAATGAGGTGAAAGGATGGTTCACTCATCTTTCGAGTAAACTTCCGGAAGTGAATGAAGGGAATTCAATAATGGTAGACGACACACCCACTTCAATATGCATACTACAAATAGACCAAACTCATCTTGCCTCCTCTTCTTATCTTTGGTTGACACACAAAAACAACAAAAAACATGGTGGCTCACACAAACTACCCATCGTCGGATTACTTAAACATTTTTGAAAGTGTTTTACTCAATTATTTTGATCAATGGTGAGCTCACCTGTGATGTGATTAATTGTAAATAGTAATTGCTTTAGCTAATTCATATTATGGTTTCCGTCAGCCGAGAGTTAGCTAAATATGACCACTTGTGTTAAGTCAATCTTTCCTCAGTTAGCGCTAGGACTAATGTAGACTACATTTTCCGGTTTGGATGATTGTGTCATGCTGTGCTACTTCTATGAATGTCTGAACATTGCATCCAAAAATAAACTGGTCACGTCCCGGACATACTATTGTAAGGACTGTGTTTGTGCAAAATGTTTCTGTGAAAAAACAGTGGCCAGCACGAACGCTGACTGTTGCGTCAATCAAAACAGTGCGTTCTAATTATGAGGCCACTGTGTTCTTGGTGACCTTCAATGTTGCAGAAATGTTTTGGTACCCTTCCCCAGATCTGTGCAGACACAATCCTGTCTCGGCGCTCTACGGACAATTCCTTCAACCTCATGGCATGGTTCTTGCTCTGATTTGCACTGTCAACTATGGGACCTTATATAGACAGGTGTGTGCCTTTCCAAATCATGTCCAATAAATTTAATTTACCACACGTGGACTCCAATCAACTTGTAGAACCATCAAGGATGATCAATGGAAACAGGATGCACCTGAGTTAAATTTCTAGTCTCATAGAAAAGGGTCTGAATAGTTATGTAAATTAGGTATCTGTTTTTAATATATTTGCAAAATGTCTAAAAACCTGTTTTCGCCTTGTCATTATGGGGTATTGTGTGTAGATTGATGAGGATTTTTATTTAATCAATCAATTTTAGAATACGGCTGTAACGTAACAAAATGTGGAAAAAGTCAAGGGGTCTGAATAATGCACTGTAGGTCATTCCCAAAGATTCTATGAATTTATGAAAAGGGGTGTATATGAACAGATTCTAATAAGATGTAATGTTGCTAAAATGCTGTCAATTCCACTTTAAGGTGTATGAGGGTGTTGTTGTGTCCTGTGAACGTGTTTCCATTGCAGATCTCACCACGGGGAAATCGCCCCATAATCAGATAGACTAGATGCAGTGGTTTAACCGCTCAGAGCCCAATGGAAAATCGTAAGTCAGTGGAAAAGTGCTGTGGGTCAGACAAACTCCTGCCATTGAATTAGTGATGAGCAGATGAGCTGTGAGATGAACTGACTCAAATACCCTACCTGCACTGCAGGTACCTCAACTTGCTGACATGTGGATTTTCATGGAATGAATGAGCTGTTTGGTCATAATAATAAACCTTTTCCCCAACAGGTAAAATTGTATCAGTTACCCAGAAGTAATTATCTCGCAAAAGTTTATCATATCCTGTTTTATTTTTTTTGGGGGGGGGGAACATTTAAAAAAAAAAATTAAGATACATTTTTACGATATGAAATATTACATGTGGTATGATAAAATGAAGAGATACATTGGTCACATTGAAAGATTTGTTATGTCAAGAATATGATGATGTCTTGTGTAGTTTTGGCATACAGTAAAATTTACGAAAAGAGGGTCAGAACTCCTACAAGATATTGTATTTGTTGGACCTTTGCTAATCAGCTAAAACCATAGCTTTTTATTGATATCAAAACAAAACGCTTTTAAAAATGAAAGCAAACTTGATGATAATGAGCTAGTGTGTTAAATGAATGGGGAGGGAGAGCAATAGAAACAGAGAGAGAAGGAAAGACAGAGTGAGTAAAAGAGTGAAGTCACCCCTCACTGGCCTGACCCACTTCAAAGCATTGCTTTGCTGGGTGAAAACTACTTTGTGAGCAAAGTGAACTTCAGACTGGCTAACTGCCCAGAAAACACAGTACAAAAGAAGGGCGTTTTGGTTGGGGGGCGGGCAGTGGCACCGCAGTGAAAGTCTCACAGATACAATGGGTAGTGGACTGGGGCCGGGCAAAGAGATGACACTATTCACAATCCACTGACTGAGCCCCAAGCCTTGTCCGAGATTTGTTTGTGTTGTCTTGCCAACTACTATGGTCGATTGCTCATTTGGCATGACAATGACAATAGGATTTGGTAAGACAGCACAAACAGATCTGGGAGCAGGCTACTGAGCCCCATCTAACACCACAGGAATGAGGAGCCAGAGCAGGGAAAAGACTCTACAGTGTCAGCTAGTCCTTTGAAACATGATTGAGCACCTTTTTACACCCCCTGGACCGAACTGGCACTAAACCTAAGCCTGAAAAACATCCCACTATCCCTGTCTACGTGACCCATTGGAGGGCCATTCACAATCCATCCACATTGCTGCCGAGTCTATTTCTGAGCACTGACATGACAGACTGCAGAAAATACGCTGATTTGTTTGTCAAGATAATCCACAGGTGATTCAGGTGGAATCTCTTGTGGAAAGGAGACATCCCTTTTCTGATAGCTCTAAGACCAAAATAACCTGTCATTGGTTTCTCTTCTGAGGCCATTCTGAGTAATCAAATATATTTTTGAGTTAAATAGCTCCTCTGATTGCTTTCTTGTAGAAGAGTCAAACAGAGAGAAAGAGTGAATGAACATGGGCCAATTCCTTCCCAAAGGAACAATCTAGAACTCAAGTTAACAATGTTGTTGGACATGGCATTTTAACCCTGGTACAGTGAAACCAGTGGTCTGGACTGACCAGGGCCATGTACCACAAAAGCTCTGCTGACAGGCTGACATTAACACGGAGCTAATCAAAGGATTCAACCACATACTCCTGGAGCCTGACGGTGCTGTAAATGGCAAAAAGAAAAGTTGGCTGTCATGTCAAATGCATTTTGCCTGTGTGATTTGTAGACCTATGTTCCCTCAAGGCAAGTTGGGCAACCCCAGTAGATAGCCTAGATTTCTACCCTTTAACACCTCACAGAGAACTTCAGATTTAAGATGCAGGCCAGGCATAGCCGCATAGAACACTACTCCTATCACAGCAGGCCAGGGCCAGACCAATCCTCCTCAGCTTCCTATCAGATCCTACCCTTCACAAGCAGAGCAAAGCCAATTATACCTTTACATACGGTACACTGGCCCATCTTTGGCAAATATGACAGACTGGGCTGGGGGGGCTGTTTAGGAAAATCTGATATTGGCCTTATATAAATGAGATTTGCATCTAATTTGCATCTCATCAACTGAGACAAGGGGCTGGGGCCCCTCCCTCTCTGTTATTCCCCCCCACCCCCCACCCCCTTCAAGCCAAGGTCAGTGGAATATTCTATCTAAATTATTTCACACTAGATCCAAGGATGACACCATGATCCTTCTGCTGGACCTGCATCATGCCCAGACCGCCACTCACACATTTTCTAGGAATCGGCTGAGCCCAAAGTGCAGCCACTCATAGATTAAATGACAGACACCCTCACTGACCTCCCAAACTCCCCCTGCCCTGAGCCACACTTAAACCAGTCTCAATGCATAGGATAAGTCCTGTGTGGTTCGTGGTACTGTTGGCAAGAGTGTGGCACTAAAAATGTATGCCCTCACTGTACAGTAAAGGTCCAGTTATATTGTCATGACTGCGAGTTGGATGCTTTTTTACCCAATTTCTCTGCTCAATCTTGAATCCTATTTGGCCCAACCTGCTATCATACTAAGTTTGTGCATGCCACAAAAGGACCAAACGTAATCTTACCGGTATAAATTGCTTGTCAGCCCGTGTGGGGAAAATGACAAGATGTTAGGAGCTGAGGCTTTTGTTCCAACACAGATTTTTATAAATTGAGCTTTAGTTGCTTTGGATAAGTTAGTATGCTAAATGGCATATACAGTATTACATTAGAGTGCACTGTATGACATCTGTGGGTGCAACTGCAAACTAAAATCGACCGCTGAAACATGGCAGGGCAAAGCAGGACAAATGCATCAATCTTTATTGCTTAGGCTGAATCTATTTTCATTATTTACCAATCAAACTGACTGAGAGTCAAAAAACTAAATCTATTCTTAACATTATTATACATCATTTATTCATAAAAATAAAAAGGAAAGAGTTTAATTTAGGAAATCTTTACACAAGTATTCCCACAAATAAAAAAAGAGATATGTGATCGTGTGTTAATGCAATCAAGGTATGAAATGATTGTATTTGAAAATCGGCCCTCGGCTGAATCTACACTGAACAGAAATATAAAACTCAATATGCAACAACTTCAAAGATTTTACTGAGTTACAGTTCATAAGGAAATCAGTCAATTGAAATAAATAAATTAGGCCCTAACCTATCGACTTCACTTGACTGGGAATACAGATATGCATCTGTTGGTAACAGATACCTAAAAAATAAAAAAATAAAAGTAGGGGCATGGATCAGAAAAAGTCAGTATCTGGTGTGACCATCATTTGCCTCATGCAGCGCGACACATCTCCTTCACATAGAGTTGATCAGGCTGTTGATTGTGGCCTTTGGAATGTTGTCCCACTCCTTTTCACGTTGCGTTTACATTTTTGTTCAGTATAGTTGCTTACGCCTGGTCTAAGAAATAAATCAATTGTCTTTCTGTGTAACACCCAAAGAGGACTGGGAAACAACAAAACAAACCCATCACCCTGCCTGTGACACAACTAATCTAAATGCACTAGCCTAAATGTAGCCCAAGGCACTTTGCTTTTGTGAGACAGTCAAAGAGCACCTGAATGTAAACGACCATTTAGCAAGATAGTACATGCATACAATCCATGAATGCATAGGCTTGTTGCTAGTGAATCTTCTTAGTTAAGTCACTGAAACATAAGGTCTCAACCTACTATCATAGGATTTCATTAAGAGGCTATATTGATACACCTTGGTAATTACTATAGCATTATGCAAGGTAAGTGGTCACCACAGTCCTACTCTAGCTACACAGTATGTGGGCCAGGAACAGATAGAGGGCTATAAAAAACATGATTAGGCTACTTGCAGATCTGTGCCTGAGTCTTATGAGTTCTACTTGCATCTAGTATCAGTCTGTGCTTCATATAGCCTAACTTACCCAGTGGCGGATTTAGGTATAGGCGACATGGGCAGCCACCCCAGGGCGGCAACTTGCTGGGAACTTGGCGCCCGCACAAAAAAAATCGGAATGGTGACATTTGCACGATTGGTTTTCGATTGCTCATTTGCACATCACGTCAGGGGGGTTCAATGCGAGTACGGGTTGTTAAATGTCAATGATCTCAGTATTTGCCTGGCTGCTGCTTCTTGGAAGCCAAGTTGCTCCTATACCATCACTCCATTCCCGCAGGCAGCCCTTGGCAACCACACATCTACCTCCATCTCATTATACTCTCCTTTTCTGTTTTCAACCCCTTTTCTACCCTCTCAAAAACAATGTCCTTTACTTCTCTCTCTGCCTGTGTCAACTCCACTCATTCAGGCTTCAAAAAACACAGCATTCTTGGGATATGGAGCCTACATTGTACTCATCACACCATTTTACCCAAGTAGAAAAATAGCACCAAAGGAGGAAGTAGAGAAAAATTGAATGGCGATGGACACATGAAATTTGGTTCCCAAGTTCTGTTTCCAAGAACATTTGTGAGAATTCTACAAAATAAGTTTCGCTTTCAGAAGACCTGAAAAGAACCGTTTAAGGATGTGATTTATGCGATGCACATTCTACATGACGTTAGCAAGCTAGCTTGTTTACAACTGGCAAAAAGTTCCAACGAGACTCGCACTGCTGCGTCTCAATACCTGGTACTCTGGTTCTGGATCTTGGGCTCGCTACTCATGCAGATCCAGGATTTTTTTCAGCCAGGGTTCGTTTGCATTTCACACACCCTTTATAACGCAGATCAGGGTACCAAACGCTCTAGGATCCAGACCATACAGAGATATGTGAAAGAGCTCCCTAGTTTACAACCCCCACTTTAAGTCAGAGCATACCTTTCTTGGCACTGTTACAGCCACTCCCCAGTGTGGGCATCGCAGAGGGGGTACAATGCCAGCTTTGTCCCACCTTCCCTTCAGCTCAAACACAGACAACGCTCGGAAGTCTCATAAAAGTGACGCAGTCTGTTCCAGAGTTGGGGAGTTGAACGCTTGTCGCTCCGTCTTCACCCTCCACACGATCTGACATCCTTTCCTCAATTGGCCAAATATTTGGCCAACTAGAGCTGGCCTGTGGTTGTAAAAGTGCCATTGGAATCTTGTGTAAAACCAAGTCTATTCTAATACAGAAAAAAATTGCCTATTGCGTAATGTATTTTTAACTATTTGTTTTGTGGTCAAGCAAGGTGTCAGAACTTGTCAATCAACAAAACTATCAAAAGGTAGTGACTTGTAGACTAATACTATGCAATAATACAATTATAATTTGTTGTAGCTAAGCAATGGAACAACTCCAAACATTTCATAGTGGAGGGAGTCTTATGAATGGAGGAGGGTAGGGCTGGTCTAGGCTATAGGTTGCAACTCCCTGTAATGGCTCAGTCACTGTACTAGTTTCTGATTAATCCAGAGGAACTAGGCTAAGTGTCTGTGCAGTTTTACAAATGTCATGGATTGGGGACTTTTCTGCCCTAACCTGGATCAGTTACGATTGACAATGACAGAAGGCCATGTGATCAGCAAAATGGGTGGAGGTATAAAGAAGCCTGTTGCACAATCTGGATAGTACTGTGTGTGTTTGTAACACTGCAAACACAGTTCAGTAGTTTTACCAAATATTCATTTGTTTTAGAAGACAATGATACAATGATACAATGTTGACAAGATATGCCACATCGGAAAGATAACGTGTATAACTGAACAAGATATAAATAATAGTGACTACTAGCTATATAGTTAATAACTGGGAAATGTATTGAAAATGTTCTTTAAAAAGGTACAAGATTTCATAGGAAACACCAGGACTGGAATTATTCTGTGAATAATGTTAAAAGCACCCTTTAGGCTACGTTAAATGCAGTGAGCAATCGCTGTGATTAAACAAAAAAAACACCAGAAATATGACAGCAATTTGCATTACATCAATGCAACTCGCATGTAAAGATTGCGTAAAATTTGTTTTATCGGTGACACTTCAATTTGCTAGTCCAACAAAGTAAATCACAAATGTGTATTTTTTATTGAAGGCTAGCTAACGCTAGCTACTGTATCATAGATAATCCAGTGGGAAAAGATAGCTAGCTAGCCACTGTCAAGTAGCTGCAAACTGGTCATTTGGCGCACATCAAACATTCGATGAACTGTTGTAGTTTACTACTATGAGTGATTGCGACAGTTCTCACTTTTACATTGTTTTGTATTTGCTCACCTCTATCTTGTCAACATTCCTGGCACATCCGACAACCTTCATGCCGTGTTGGACAAGTGCCCGTGCAACAGCCGCTCCAATCCCGACCGAAGCTCCAGTCACTAGAGCTACTCTGCCTTTCCAGCGCTCCATTTCAATTAATTATATAGCTATTACAAAGACTAGTTTTACAACTGGTGTAATAGGACGATAAATTTCGTTTACCTAGCTATGTAGGTTCAATAGTGACAATATACACAACAGATACTTGTGTTATATAGGGCGTGCTGTTACACCGTTCAACCCTCCCTAATCCTGTTTTCGCAGCATCCAGGAAAAGGCACGGTGCGGAAACCGAAATCCCTGCGCTCGGGATTAAATATTAAATGACAAACATTGCGCTATGTGTAATTGTTTGGTTGACGTCCCCTCCCGCTTGTTTATTTTACGACTCTTACGTTTGCAGTCTTCAAACTCTCCTCAGTGGTGTAAAGTACTTAATTAAAACTACTTTAAAATACTACTTAAGTAGTTTTTTTCGGGGGTATCTGTATTTTACTATTTAAATTTTGGACAACTTTTTTATTTTACTCCACTACATCCCTAAAGGAAATAATATACTTTTTACTCCATACATTTTCCCTACCACCCAAAAGTAGTTGTTACATTTTTAGCGTTCAGCAGGACAGGAAAATGGTCCAATTCACACACTTATCAAGAGAACATCCCTGATCATCCCTGTAATCTGGCAAAGTCATTAAACACAAATGCTTTGTTTGTGTATTATGCCTGGGTGGGGCTCTGGGTAGCCATAAATAAATACAAACATGAACATCCTGCTGTTTTAATAAGTAATATGACATTTATACTTGTACGTTTCATACTTACGTATACAGTGCATTCAGAAAGTATTTAGACCCTTGACTTTTCACACATTTTGTTATGTTACAGCCTTATTCTAAAATGGATTAAATAAAACAAAATTCTCATCAATCTACACACAATACCCCATAATGACGAAGGGAAAACAGGTTTTTAGAATTTCTTTGCAAATTTATTAAAAACAAAAAACACAAATACCTTATTTACATAAGTATTCAGACCCTTTACTATGAGACTAGAAATTGAGCTCAGGCACATCCTGTTTCCATTGATCATCCCTGTGATGTTTCTACATCTTGATTGGAGTTCACCTGTGGTCAATTCTATTTATTGGACATGATTTGGAAAGGCACAAACCTGTCTTTATGAGGGCCCACCGTTGACAGTGCATGTCAGAGCAAAAGGTCGAAGGAATTGTCCATAGATCTGGGGAAGGGTACTAAAAAATGTCTGCAGCATTGAAGGTCCCCAAGAACACAGTGGCCTCCATCATTCTTAAATGGAAGAAGTTTGGAACCACCAAGACTCTTCCTAAAGCTAGCTGCCCGGCCAAACTGAGCAATCGGGGGGGAAGGGCCTTGGTCAGGGAGGTGACCAAGAACCCGATCGTCACTCTGACAGAGCTCCAGAGTTCCTCTGTGGAGATGGGAGAACCTTCCAGAAGGACAACCTTCTCTGCAGCACTCCACCAATCAGGCCTTTATGGTAGAGTGGCCAGACGGAAACCACTCCTCAGTAAAAGGCACATGACAGACCGCTTGGAGCTTGCCAAAAGGCACCTAAAGGACTCTCAGACCATGAGAAACAAGATTATCTGGTCTGATGAAACCAAGATGAATGCCAAGCGTCACGTCTGGAGGAAACCTGGTACCACCCTTATGGTGGCAGCATCATGCTGTCGGGATGTTTTTCAGCGGCAGGGATTGGGAGACTAGTCAGGATTGAGGGCAAGATGAACAAAACAAAGAAAATGTCAGAAAACACAACAGCTAGTTGGTCTGCACACACTCTGAGGGTACGGCTAGGGAGCCTCCTGGGCCGGCAGACTTGTGAGGGTTAACAGTTCAGAAATGGCACTTACCCGATTAAAAAAGCTACCTGAATTTGAATATTTAAATATAAATGTTGCTGTACGCTGTCACTCTCTAGTTTTATGTTTGTGTGTATGTGTGCATGTTTGTCTGTAAGATAAACATTTATCCATACTTTACTTTTGCCAACTAATCAACACAACTCTGAGTATCTCCAAACGTTAATGCAAATATTGTCATGTTTTTCACATGTATTTTAACTTGAATGTTTTGTTGTCCATTTATCAATGCAATATCCATGTATTTCAGTTACTATGTGAGCATAAAAAAACTAACTTGTTTGTTTGTCTGTCTTTGACTGTTTTAGGGGAGCTGAATGATTTACTAGATCAGTTCACTCCATATTCCTCATTTCCTGAGTGAAATATTAGCCATGTTTACATGCACAGGAATAATCATATATTAAATTGATTATGGCAGTAGGCAGATTATGCAATAGTCATGTAAAGACCTTATTCTGTTAATCGTAAATCAGTGTAAAGTCAAAATCAGGTAAACACCTTATTTGGAGTTCCAGCTAATGGTGCATGTGCCAGCACCATTAGCGCATCCCTCATTCTTTAGCGCGAGTTGTGAACAATTTAACATACGCGTTTTAGAAATAGTTTTCACTTGATATGTCCGAAATCAGAATCAAATATAGTTCTCAAAAATAACATGGTCGCTGTTATGTTTATTGTAATTGCCTATTTTTTTCAGATGTACTCTTGCAAAGCATGTAAACGTTTTAATCGAACTATTATATTAATCTGACTATTCACAATATCCGCATTACTGTGTGTGTCTAACCGTACTGATTCACTTACGAAACTTTGGCTCCCCTCGGTGGCAAAATAATGCCACATCCCGGTAGTGTGACGAGGGTTTACTTTTTTTTAATTATTTTTTTTATAATTTTTTCAAATGTAAGGCTTTTTTATTTTTAAATGTAAACTGTTGGATACAGGTCAGCAAAATTTTACAAAAAATAATGAATATACCCATGTGCTCTGTCCAATTTGATGTTTTAACTATTTACTGAGTAGCAGCAGACAGTATTCACAAAGCAGTCTCTAGAAAAATGCATCAGCAGCAATATACCCTAAGCTGAATTTTGTTCTGCTTCTTGTGGTGGAGAAAAAGTAAAACGTGGTGAAAATGGATATAAGAGAGAATATAGTAATGAGTTCCAGATGCACACGGGGGCTGATGTGATACCCCTGGGTGCATCACTAAGGCAGGGCCTTTGGCAAGTCAAAGACGGCCGCCAACGAACAGAGCCCTGCTCCAACCTATCCAGTCCTGAATCCCGCCCTAAGCCAGCCGTCTGACTGGTTCCTGAGCTCCTTTCAACGCATCAATCATCATCCTCATCGGAGTCCATCACCTTTCGTCGGTTGAACTTGACAGTTGTCTTTTTTTCTGTTTGCTGACTAACTTTTTCTAGGATGTCGATCAAACCAGTCTCTGAAATCTTTCCTCCCAGCTGGCCCATGCGGGCCATCTGTATGAGGTAATTCTCCACTGCTTTGGCCTTCTCTGGCTTCACCAGAGCCAAGTTACTCAATCTGGCGCGGGCGGACTAGTCTAGAACCTGAGCCAGTATGGAGTTCCTCATCTCTGTTTCCTTCTGTTTGGCCTCCTGCTGCCCTTGCTGGTCATTTGAGGAGTCCCCGTGTTTTGACTGCAGTTCGGCCATGCGTTGCCGCCTGATAGCCTCCAATTCGTCGTCTGCCATTGTGTTCGAATAGATAGAAAATAGGTCTTATCAATGGTAAAATAAGAAAATCTGTCACTTCACGAGTCTTGTGGAACTGTTTCGTTAGGGGCCGGGCCCTGCTTCAGTATCGTGACGAGGGTTTACTGTTTTGCAATAGTTACTTTGTTAAGATGTCACTACCTACGGTAGTCTTCCAGTCGGTGACAGATTTTCATGTAAATATTCTAAAATCCACATTAATAAAATATGCACATTCTCCCACAGAGATGTTTGTCAAATTAACTTGTTGCGGATAAAAGTCTGTGCGTGATGACATAGTGCACATAAAAATAACTTTTGGGTTTAAATTCCAATGTACCATATAAAAAGACAAATTAAATGAGTTTCCATTGCATTTTCAACTGTGATGGTTTTGTCACAAAAAAAATGTTCTGTTATATAGCGAATGTGCATACTCTGGTATTGGCAGGTGTGCTCTAGGCAACAGCTCGCTAGTATACATGAGCAAATATAAAAAGTTGTCAAATGGCAGCCAAGTATCAATCAGGTCACCAGAATAAGTCCACTGATATTTATTGGAAAAGAGCATCAAGCTCATCACCTTGCACTTTCACCATCCTGAGAAGTTTATTGTATTTATTTAATCGGTTTTCACTTCACAAAGATAGCACTTACAGTTGACCGGGGCAGCTCTAGCAGGGCAGAAATTTGACCAACTGACTTGTTGGAAAGGTGGCGTCCTATGACCGTGCCAGATTGAATGTCACTAAGATCTTCAGTAAGGCCATTCTACTACCAATGTTTGTCTATGGAGATTGTATGGCTGTGTGCTCCATTTTATACACCTGTCAGCAACGTGTGTGGCTGAAATAGCCAAATCCACTAATTTGAAGGTGTCATCACATACTTTTGTGTATATAATGCATTTAACTTTCATTCAAATGTCCTTCGCAAGTTGGACAATAAAGTACTAATCTGTTGTCTCACTCTTCTTCAATGGCTGTGTGAAGTATCTGGATATTGGCGGGAACTGAAACAGGCTGTCATACACGTAGATGCAGAGCATCCCAAACATGCTCAATGGGTGACATGTCTGGTGAGTATGCAGGCCATGGAAGAACATTTTCAGCTTCGAGGAATAGTGTACAGATCCTTGCAACATGGGGCCGAGCATAGTCATGCTGAAACATGAGGTAATGGCGACGGATGAATGGCACGATAATGGGCCTCAGGATCTCATCACGGTATCTCTGTGCATTCAAATTGCCATTGATAAAATGTAATTGTGTTCATTGTCTGTAGCTTATACCCGCCCATACCATAACCCCACCGCCACCATAGGGCTCTCTGCTCACAATGCTGACATCAGCAAACTGCTCGCCCACATGATGCCATACATGTTGTCAGTCTGCGGTAGTGTGGCCGGTTGGACGTACTGCCAAGTTCTAAAGTGAGGCAGCTTATTCAATTCTCTGGCGACCGCGCTAGTGGACAGCATGACCTGTGACAAACTGCATATTTTAGTGGCCTTTTTTTTGTCCTCAGCACAAGGTGCATCTGTGTAATGATCATGCTGTTCAATCAGCTTCTTGATATGCCATACCTGTCAGGTGGATGGATAATCACTGCAAAGGAGAAATGCTCACTAACAGGGATGTAAACAAATTTGTGCATAAAAATTTGAGCGAAATTAGCTTTTTGTGCGTATGGAACATTTCTTAGATCTTTAATTTCAGATCACAAAGCATGTGTTTATATTTGTTTCATTGTGAACAGTAGGGCAAAGGGGCTGCCATAGGACAGCCACAGAATTTGCCACTTCTAATTGCCCAGGAAGCTTTCAGTCAGTGGTCTCACCCTCAAAGAGGAAGAGAGCATCAGATGAGTCTGCCAGTTTCCTTACCTCTATGGTCACCTGTAAGAGGAGCAGGGAGTCCAGCCCTTCAAGAACCCCAGGCTGCTGCCAGCTAGAGGGCAACACTCTGAAGAAAAATAGGAAGTATGAGGACAGTGGCATTTCCAATGTGTATTTTCGATCTCTCGGAAGAGGACCTGGGATGGGAATTAGCCAGTGGCTCGTCTAAACTATAGTCGACCAAACAACTAAAAACTATTTGTTTTGTTTGTTGTTACAATTATGTTTTGTGTTGTTCCAACTACAACCAACCATGGCCCACATATGGTGAAATTGTTTAATTATTATTAAATTACTTGATGAAATTGGAAATAAAAATATATTATTTCCATGATCTGCATGTCCTTGTTTCTTCAAATTTGAGATGTGATTTGACTATTGGTACATAAAACATAGCATTCAAGAACAGCATTCTCTCAGTTTACTATACAACAAATAATTCAAATATAGAAACATTTATTTTACAATTTCAGCAAAAAAATATTACACAATTCCAGTTTAGTTGTACACAGTGTTTTAAAACACCTAAATACACTTTTACAGTCATTATGTCAGTAGAAAAAAATATTGGATATTCATGATACAAAATGTACACTTCCCTACAAATAAAAATTGCATACACATGTACATAGCATTGTGTGAATGACCAACAATGGTCTTAAACATTACAAACTTTTATTTAAAAAAAGTAGTATTGTCTTCACATTTTACCTCAATATTTAATTCCAACACAAGATCATGAAAAAATTGCACTGTATAAAATGTCGCTTAAAACCACAATTACATTTTTTTTTTACGACTTCCAACCCAAGTTATAAATCATAACATAATCAAAATAAAATGCTCTTTACATGTGCAATGGACAGGGTCAATGTACTGCAAATATCCTTGTTCTAAACAGCCTACTAAGTATTCAATAAACTGCCATGGATTTGGGGGAGTCTTACCACCTTTGCAAGATGATCATTCGTCAACAGGTACAACAACCCTGTTTACTCCCTCAAGACACAAACATAGCATTACTACATAAACGCATAAATGCTTTAAAGTAAACATGTTTCGATCCATTCTGGCATTGCAGTCCTGGACCGTCTGGTGGAGCATTTTAGGAGAACATAGATCAATGTATCACAAGAGAAAAAGCATACATCAAAATGGGGGTTTTAAAAGTTTCCCTCAATGGACATGGTCTCATTTCTTCTCCCCGCAGTGACGGTTTGATTGAATTCCAGCCTTAGTTCAATTATAGTAATTTAAACCATGAAGTTATTTTGCTACTTCACTAATAATATTAGTGTAAAAGAGAAGGGACAATTCATCAACTAGCACAGATATATTCATCAACTAGCAAAGATATAATACTTATGTTAGCATAATTGTGAAATCTATTTAGCTGGAATAGCCAGACATTCTATATTTTGGATTGCAAAAAGAACACGCAAAACTCAAAGACAGGGATAAAAACAAATAACTTCAATGTCCTCAAAAAAAGTGTTAACTTAGATTTGTCAATTTTGAACAGCTTTGGTTTTCCATACATACTGCTTACTTGCCTGGGTAAAACTATGAACATTTATAGAAAGTGAAACCAAAGAAAGTGAGCAATTTTGCATTCCCAGCCAGTCCTACATTTCAGTTTAATAAGGAGGGACATATACAACATTATTACACGATTTTGCAATAAAGACCCTTCATAAGTAAAGTTGAACAAAGCCATATTGTGCAGCATCTCTTACCAATGTGCCACGTAGATTTTCTCTTATAGAACTTCTCCAAATTGTCTCCACAAAGCATGGAAGGAACACTATTAGTTGAAACTGCTGACCAACAGTTAAAATCTACAACACATACTAGTGTACTGGATTTATATCGATTTCTGAAAATGTAAGGAAGAAGGTTAGATTAAGGAAGGGTGTGATCTTTGCATCAAGCATATTACATACTCTACTTTGGAATTATTCCTGAGGAGAAGAGGGGAACAAAAACTTAACTACACAGCAGGCAATGTAAGCAGTCTTTCTGAACAATATCCAAGTCAAAACTTTGCATTAAACTAAGACAAAACACTTAAAGAAAATATGAAACGCTGAGAAAGTAATAACGCGACAAAACCTAAACAAAGGAAATCAATATTAATGAATGCTTGCATGTCCAACTGGGTTTTGATGATAACAACATGGCATGATGGTGACATGTCACAAACATAAAGAGGGTCTTTGCAGGGAAGCTGTTCACTTTTAAAGGCAGGAGAACACATAGTTGTTTGCTAGTCTCTTCAACTATTCACTATCATTACATATACATAAGTGTTGCAGAAACCCATCCATGGTTAAGAGCCAGTGTCACCTCAGATGGCCTGCCTCTCCACTATCTCAGTCAGTCTGAGACAGTGGAGAAGTTGGAGGACTGAAATAGGGCACCAGGCCATGCCAAGTCAGACCAGGCTGTATATTTTTTTCTCTCATCCAGCAAGGCACTAAGATTGTCATTCAAGTTTATCATTGCAAGTGCTTAATGCATTTAAAACACCTATAATACCCATCACCAACCCCTCCCCCTGTGCAAACCAGTCTAGAGACACTCCTGATGAGTTTGGGAGGCCACCAAGGTCTCTCTACTGTCTCGGTGCTGCTGACCTCAGTATGTTTTTCTGCCACACGGTTTAGTGTTTTCGTAATGAGGTCGTTCCAGAGACTGCCTGGGATTATCCCAGAGGGATAATAGTTAGAGCCCTTACAGTTCCCTCTCTGGACATATCACCTGGAAGAGATCCATCATTGGCATCAAATCACAGCTCTTCAAATAGACAAAGTGCTGCTACTATAGTATTATTCATTCAGATCCAAAAATGTACTTCTTAAAAGATGGGGTGCTTTTCTTTCCCCTCTACATTTGGACAGTTTGCCCAACTCCACTTTTGATCAATGCAATAAAGAGGAAACCAAGAATGAGAAACTGCTAGCCAAGTGAGCACAGCAAGAAAACAAAAACAAGAATCAACACAGTGCTTTGCAGAGAGTGGTTGTTTCTGGCTGCCTTTACCCAAGTGTCAGTCTGGGTTTGGTTCAGCGAGAGTCTCAGGGGGGCTGTCAGAGCAGTGGCTCCAAATCAGGAGAATGGAAAAAGTGACTGAGTAAGAGGCGCACTCACGCAGGGTGATGGAGATGGGACATATGGGCAGAGACACCTGGGAGATGCACGGAGAAGCAGAGCGGAGCGTGAATAAGTAAGTGAGACGGGCAACCTCAGAATGGCCGTGCCAGACCTAATCCCCTTGACGCAGGAAGTCCCCGCCACCACAGAGAGCGAGCCTCTCAGGCGCCATACTTTCTCCATCTCCCAATAACTGATGTGTCTAGACTGGCTTGCCAATGCTACCCCCCCCCTTTCCCCCAGACCCTTTTAGAGAAACAACAGCCCACTTCTGTCTTAGTAAAACAACACAGTCCCTGGGTGAGTGGTATTCAGGTTCAGTGCTGACCCCTACTGGTCTCAGTTGTTACTGTGGTTGAATGTCTCCAGCACTGTGGTGTTGGTCTTCTCAAACACCCACTGCTGGCTGGGGACACTGGGGTCACACATGTTCATAAACACCTTTCTCTCTGTGGGGTTGCTGTCGATACAGCTGTTACTGATGTGGTGGTATAAACTTTTATCCTACAGAGATAAAGGGAGAGAAAAGAGGTGAGCGAGATGGCAATGATTATTTAATTAGTGCATTTAACTGAAAATATTTTCCAAATTAGGTACTTTTAAAAACACATTTATTAGCCTGCATGGAAAACTAGGAGTCATTTGTTTCTAACAGGATACACCAAACTTAAAAGGTGAATGTCTAGGAGTTTATCTAGGAGAAAACTGCCTTATCAATGAGTAGCAGCTGTGTCATTTCATCAAAAGGAGAAGGAAATACAAAGGATCAAAAATACATCTTGAAGCTTGCTCAGCTCCAGCAAAAAAAGTACACCATAAGCAACTCACAAACTTGCCTTTTCAGACTTGGAAAAAGATTGTGTGTGTGGGTGTGTGTGTGAGAAAAAGAGACCTTACCTTCCTGTAGCGCCACAGCTGGTTGCCCTTCATGCCGTGGCAGTCATACAGGGTGACGGGGCTGTTGTGGGAGATGGCATCAAAGCACACCTTCTTAGTGTGCATGGGGTCCCCCACGCGGATGTCCTCCCTCCAGCCAAACGTGAACACCTGGAGGGGGCAGAGACAACCTGGATCAGAACACCTCAGGTGTGGGGCCCCCACTTCCAGCTTGCCTCTTGGAGCCAGTGTCACTCCTGATCCTGGAGTCCATAGGGCAGGCATTTTTTCTAGCCCAGTACTAACACCTGATTTAACTCATCAAGCCTTTGAGATGTGTTAGTAATAAGCTGGAGCAAAAGCCTGCACACCTTGTGAGTCTTCAGAACTAGGGTTGAAGAGAACTGCCCTGGGAGTTCCAACATCGGTCACCGCCACGGGACGTTCACTCATAGGGAACAAAATAGTTGTTTGGAAGAGGCTCCTCTGCTGTAACATTCAAAAAGCCCCGGCTTGGACTGTAGCCAGAAAGAGCTCTTTGATTTGCACTGATGCTGTTTGTCGTCCCAGCATTGAATACAAATTGCAACCATGACAGAGATTAAACTACAACAGCCTTTTAAATTACTGTAATTAAACTGTCAAAGCACAGAGCCAGAGCAGGCAACTTAGAAGACAAAGAGAAATTATGGCCATCCATCAACATTCGGTTATGAGCTCTTCTAAAAATTATTTGGGATGACAAGGGGAAAAAAACTGGACTACATTTGAACAGAAGAGATAATGAAGGTGTGTGTGTGTGTGTGTGTGTGTGTGTGTGTGTGTCTGAGTGAGAGAGAGTGTGTGCACCAGTGAATGTGTGTGGGGGTTGGTTCTTCTAACCTTGTGGGTACCTAAAATGCACAAAAGTCCCAACAAGGATAGTAAAATTAGGAACATTCTCCTCCGTGGGGACATTTCCCATGTCCCTGTGAGGACGATGGCTACTTTAAGAATAGGGGTTAGGTTTAGAGTTAGAATTAGGGTTAAGTTTAGGGTTACTGAAATACATTTTAGGTCCCCACGCGAACAGAAAAACATAACGTGTGTGTGTGTCAGTAGTACTTATGAAGGCAGAAAGCGGTCTGTACACAGTACAAAATTAAGGTTAAGTCTATGCAAAACTAGAGAAAACTAGCACGTTACAGCAGACAGATGTCTGTATTTAGTTGTGTACTAAGCTCCTCACCTGTCCATGGCTCCACCCAGCCTCGCCCCGCCCCTTCAGACATGTCTCCAGGCGGATGGGCGACCCAGACGAAAAGTGTTTATTCTCCATGCACATGCCACTGCCTACGTTGCGCAGCTAGAACACACAGAAGCAGACAAACCAGTTAACAGAGAAAGACAAAATGTCATCATTCCATAATAGTCAGTGTATTAACCACTGACTAGAGCTCTGTTTGGATCTCTCAGCACTATGTCAGTTCTCCTCTTTAGTGAAAAAGTGTGATGAGTAATGAAGACGAGGCTGTGGCAGGAGCTTGGCCTTTTGACAGCTGATGTGACGAAGTGACACCGGGCTGTCACAGGCCTGACACGGTCTCTCTTTCTCCTCTAACTTTCTCTCTCTCCTACTTACTTTCTCTCCGTCTACTGTCTCGCTTGCGCTTATCTCAATCTTCTAACTTTTTCTGTTTCTAGCCTTTTGTTTCTCTCTCTAAAGAAACTAGTAAATGAATGTGTACCTCTCCCCAGGCAGCAGCAGGGGGCTCCACAGGTGGGTAGTGCTTGGGCAGGTCCCAGGCCACCTCTGTCATGAACCACTTGAAGCTCTTACAGTTGAGGCTACTCCGCAAGTCCTTCTGCACAGTCATGTCTCCTGCTGACAGGTGCCTGTACTCTGGCCTTCGCTGGTAGATATATTCAGCATACTCATCCATCCACACCTCTGCCACTCGCTTTAGGTTCTGTACAGGGACCAAGGGAGAAGAGAAAGGGTTAAAACAGTGTTGCTCCACAATGACTGTAGGAGAGGGATGGATGGATGCATGGTGCCAGTCTTCTGGGGTCTTGTTGACTACTGGATGGCTGAACAATAATATACTGAACAAAAATATAAGCGCAACACGCAACAATTTCAACGAGTTACAGTTCATATGAGGAAATCATTCAATTCTATGGATTTCACATGACTGGACAAGGGTGCAGCCATGGGTGGGCATAGGCCAACCAATCAGAATGAGTTGTTCCCCACAAAAGGGATTTATTACAGACAGAAATACTATTCAGTTTCATCAGCTGTTAGGGTGGCTGGTCTCAGACGATCCAGCAGGTGAAGAAGCCAGATGTGGAGGTCCTGGGCTGGCGTGGTTACACATGGTTTGCCATTGTGAGGCTGTGTGGAAGTATTGCCAAATTCTCTAAAACAACGTTGGAGGCTTATGGTAGAGAAATTCATATTCAATTCTCTGGCAACAGCTCTGGTGGACATTCCTGCAGTCGGCATTCCAATTGCACGCTCCTACAAAACGTGAGACATCTGTTGCATTGTGTTGTGTGATAAAACTGACCATTTTAGAGAGGCCTTCTATTGTCCCCATGCTGTTTATTCAGGTTCTTGGTATGCCACACCTGTCAGGTGGATGGATTACCATGGCAAAGGAGAAATGCTCACTAACACAACATTTTGGGGAATAAAGCTTTTTGTACCTAGGAAACATTTCTGGGATCTTTTATTTTATAACATGGGACCACCACTTTACATGTTCCGTTTTATACGATTGTTCAGTATAATACCTCATTTATTTTAGTCAAAGACAGGTTGAGGAGGGTTTAGGGGATGTGCCTGTGGGGTAGAGTTGGGCGATATGGAAAAAAATACATATTGCGATAAATTGCCTGAATTGATGAGATAAATAGAATGATAAGTTTCTAGCATTAATGGGCACCACAGTTTAAAATTATCCTACTACTAGTTTGATGGTTGTAGCTATCAATTGTCCCATTAACAAATCACCAATATTAGCAAACTTATTTCATTTCAAACTTCACATTTCTCTAGTATAGGCCACTGAACACTATCAGAAAAATGCGTGAGATAAGTGATAGGCGTCGATCATTTTTGGTTTATTGTCCCAACTACTGTGGGGTGGTGCTGATGGCGGTGTCTAGGAGAGGCAGCTGCAGTCAAGTTTTGGGGGAGCAAAAAAAAGAAGTGGCGCCGCAGGCCAGCAATTAATGTCTCTGTGACTCTGAGTTACACCCTTTTCTCTGAGCTCACTTCAAAAAGGAACAAAAGGAAACCAGAATGATGCTAAAACACAAAGCTGTGCTTAATAGGCACTTTCTATTTTAGGTACAATATTCACCCCGCGATCATTCACAGATTTCATTCTTTCGGCATCATGTTATGGAAAATCAATCAATATGAATGTACATATTATGCATGTATTTGAACTATCGCATTGGCGGCCATTTGTAACTGGAGGCCTTTGTGCTTATGCTTATGTCTTTGTTGCTGCGTCTCCTTTCTGAAGAAATACATGAACAATTGACCCGACTCCTCAGTCATTAACATTCCTCACTCAGACAGAACAGGCCTTCCTCATCTGAGAGACTATTCTCCCATGGTGGGGGAACACAACACAAAAATGAACCCCAAAAAAACAGGCCAATAGTTTTCAATTACACATTCGACCAAGCCAATGGTGTGGGCAAGGATCAGCATACATAATGGATCGTTTCAGCTGCATTCCAAAGGTTTCAAAATAATGTCGAAATGCACTATACATACACACCCCTTCCAATTAGTGTATTTGGCCATTTCGCCACACTCGTTGCTGACAGGTGTATAAAATCGAGCACACAGCCATGCAATCGCCATAGACAAACATTGGAAGTAGAATCGCATTACTTTAGAGCTCAGTGACTTTCAATGTCATAGGACGCCACCTTTCCAACAAGTCAGTTGGTCAAATTTCTTCCCTGCTAGAGCTGCCCCGGTCAACTGTAAGTGCTGTTATTGTGAAGTGGAAACGTCAAGGAGCAACAAATGGCTCAGACGCAAAGTGGTGGGCCACACTATTGCACAGAATGGGACCGCCGAGTGTGTAAAAATCATGCGTCTTCGGTTGCAACACTCACTACCGAGATCCAAACTGCCTCTGCAAGCAACGTCAGCACAAGAACTGTTCGTTCGGAGCTTCATGAAATGGGTTTCCATGGCCGAGCAGCTGCACCACAAGCCTAAGATCACCATGTGCAATGCCAAGCGTCGGCTGGAGTGGTGTATAGCTCGCTGCCATTGGACTCTAGAGCAGTAGAAATGCATTCTCTGGAGTGATGATTCACGCTTCAGCATCTGGCAATCCAACGGAAGAATCTGGGTTTGGTGGATGCCAGGAGAACGCTACCTGCCCGAATGCATAGTGGCAACTGTAAAGTTTGGTGGATGAGGAATAATGGTCTGGGGCTGTTTTTCATGGTTCGGGCTAGGCCCCCTAGTTCCAGTGAAGGGAAATCATATCGCTACAGCATACAATGACATTCTGGATGATTCTGTGCTTCCAACTTTGTGGCAAAAGTTTGGGGGAGGCCCTTTCCTGTTTCAGCATGACAATTCCCTCGTGCACAAAGTGAGGTCCATACAGAAATTGTATTTCGAGATTGGTGTGGAAAAACTTCACTGGCCTGCACAGAGCCCTGACCTCAAACCCATTGGATCGCCGACTGCGAGCCAGATCTAATCGCCCAACATCCGTGTCCAACTTCACGAATGCTATTGTGGCTGAATGGAAGCAAGTCTCAGCAGCAATGTTCCAACGTCTAGTGAAAAGCCTTCCCAGAAGAGTAATAGTAATAGGAGCAAAGGGGACCAACTCCATATTAATGCCTATGATTTTTTTAATGAGACATTCGACGAGCAGGTGTCGACATACACTACGTGACCACAAGAAAAACAAAAACATAGAACTTATTTTCAAATCTAAAGATTCCGTACCTGCAAACCTGTTTAAAACCTCTTTTGGCTAGGGGGCAGTATTTTGACGAACGGATGAAAAGCGTGCCCAAAGTAACTGCCTGTTAATCAGGCCCAGAAGCTAGGATATGCATATAATTGGTAGATTTGGATAGAAAACACAAAAGTTTCTAAAACTGTTAAAATAAAGTCTGTGAGTATAACAGAACTGATATGGCAGGCAAACCCAGAGGACAAACCATCAAAAAAACTAAATTCAGCCTACCACTGTTTCCAATGGCTGAATTTCCAATTCAGTCGAAATCCTCCCAGATTGCAGTTCCTAGGGCTTCCACTAGATGTCAACAGTCTTTAGAAAGAGTTTCAGGCTTGTTTTTAGAAAAATGAACTAGAATTAGTAGTTTTTCTAAGTGGCTCCCATTTTGTCTGAAGTGTTTTCATGCACATGGATGAGAGAGCATTCTTTGTTGTTTATCTCCGGTAAAGACAATAACGATTCTCAGTCTTAAATGTTATTGTTTATTTACGTATTAGGGTACCTGAGGTTTGATTATAAACGTTGTTTGACTTGTTTGGAGAAGTTTATTGGTAACATTTTGGGATTCATTTTGTAAACATTTTGAAGGAGTGAACCCGGAGTTTTTGGAGATATAAAGAAGGACTTTATCGAACAAAAGGACCATTTGTGATGTAGCCGGGACCTTTTGGAGTGTCAACATAGGATCTTCAAAGGTAAGGCATTTATTATATTGCTATTTCTGACTTTCGTGGTGCACCTGCCTGGTTGAAAAACGTTTTTCATGCTTTTGTATACGGGACGCTGTCCTCAGATAACCGCATGGTGTACTTTCGCCGTAAAGCCTTTTTGAAATCTGACACAGCGGCTGGATTAACAAGAAGTTAAGCTTTATTTTGAAGTATGACTCTTGTATTTTCATGAAATATTTCTGTAATTTGAATTTCGCGCACTGCAATTTCACCGGATGTTGTCAAGGTGGGTCACTAGTGGAACGCCTGCGCCAGAAAGGTTAAAGTGTCTTTACAGCGTATTCCTCATCAAGGTCAGTTATCTAGATTTGTGTAATTTGGGGACAAAACCAATAGGGGGCCGTATCACAAGGACAAAGAAACCGTAGAAGAAAAGCAGGGGGGGAAAAAAAGGCATTTGTTAAGTCTATTTTTTCTGAACGCTTACGTTGTTAAAACACAGCGCCAGGCGAGGCAGGTGCATGAGGTTAAATCAATTCACCACCAGAAAGAAAAGAGGAGTTTCTCACTCGTTCATTCCTACTTGCGGGCCTGACTGTGGAACACAATCAACATTCACTTCAAACACTCCACAGCATTTCTGATGGGTGTGACGAGAGTGGGTGTGTTTGTGGCTGCAATATAAAAGGTGTCCAACTATTGCAGAGAAACTCAGCAAAGATGAATGTGCTCTTCACTAGACGCTTTAGACAACAAATTCTGCAACATATGTTCCACATTCTGTGGCATTTTTATCTTTGTAGATTCCTTATGAAGAGGAGAAGCGAGAGGAAAAGGTGGGTCTAGGAACCAATCCAACACTCACTCTGGCCAGGCTGACCCCGCCGGGGACCTTGTAGGGAACATACTTCCTGTAGATGTGACCCACCCTGGAGCATGGGATGTCCTCCATACGCCCACCACACATCCACACCTGAGGGGGAAGAGAAAGAGAGAGCAAGCGAGTGAGGAGAGGGTAGAAAGAGAGAGAGGCTTAACACAGACAGCTGTGTGGGGATCATGGCATCACTGCTGTGTTAGTTTGTGTGTCTCCTGTGTCTGCCCTTGGTGTGTAGCTGTGAACAGTGTGAGGACATGAGGCTGACAGGTACTAGGCAAGCAGGGAGGGAGAAAAGAGAGAGTGGCTCCAGAGGGAGGGATTGGAGGGAAGATAGATAAAGGTAGCAGGGAGGGAGGGAGGCAGGAGGTACGATTAGCTATACAGTGAAATCACCACCATACTGACAAGAGAGTGAGACTATTACAAATGCCTCCTGGGGTTCTTTGGACCAACACATCAATTATATTTAGAGCAGTCCTGGCTAAGACTGAAGTAAAACCTGACAAGTTTGATGTCTTCACTATTATTCTACAATGTAGAAAATGGTAAAAATAAAGAAAAACCCTTGAATGAGTAGGTATTCTAAAACTTTTGACCAGTAGTGTACGACTGGGAAAAATCCACTTGAACGCCCCTCCAACTGGTAATTACTCAGATTTGTCCTACATGTTGACCTCTAACGTCACCTACTAAGGACATGGCCTTGATAATAGCATTTTCAGCAGTTAAATGTAACAAAACATTATTTATAGAAAGCAATCTATTAAAATGTTTTTTTTTTTAACACTCATTTGTTTATAAGCATGATTACTGTACTTTTAGTTTCTCAACAAGTTCAAAGCATATGAACACATCCAACTGGTAATTACCACCTTCCCACTTGGTTATGAACGCAGCATAAGATCCATTGATAGATGGGCTTCTGCCTTATGAATGTTTAATAGCGGCTGGGGCTGGCAAGCCTTGGCGTTCTCAGAGGCCAACCGAGCATGAAATATACTTCAACAACTTGTGTTGCCAGGCTGTAGAGGCATGGAAGGAGGCACGCACACACACAGAATGTGCAAAGCTGTCATCAAGGCAACGTATGGCTACTTTGAAGAATCTCAAATATAAAATAGATGTTGATTTGTTTAACACTTTCCTTTGGTTACTACATGATTCCATATGTGTTATTTCATAGTGTTGATGTCTTCACTATTATTCTGCAATGTAGAAAAACCCTTGAATGAGTAGGTGTTTTTTATTAAAAAATAAATGTGTACACAAAAACTATGTGGGGGTTTGAAAATGACGCAGACAATTACATTGATAGAAGCCACAATCTGCAATATTAAAGCTGATCTACCCCCTAAAAAACGACCAAATAAATAGAAATAAACCGTGAAGTGAGCGCTACCGGTACTGGAGCGAAATTAGAGCGGGCGAGAAGGCCTACGCTCCAGACTTTTGGAAACTCAATCCGCACTCCAGTCAAATTGGGCATACCGCTCCTCTCACATAGTCTGGTCTGTACTCACAAAGCTAACTGTTTTTGTGCTTGCTAGTCAAGCTAGCAGTTCTAAGATGTTAGCAGCCAATGGCTCGTAGTTTCTTCCTGACGATAAAAACAGATGATTGCCATAATGTTCTTGAGTCATTACTGAATCATTTCATGTAACAAATCAAACATTAACCCTTGTTAACAGTGCATGGTAACCTCGCCCAACATTTCATTTTAGACACAGCGTCTATTTGAATCGGGCACTTTATTTGCTGAAATGTGTGCCACTGCCCAGCTATTAAAAAATGGACAGGAGGCTATTTGAGACCGCGTTTAATTTAAGTTTTAGGGTATATGTGTTTGTATAGTAAGCAAGGTTTGAAGTGATTATGTTTTAGTCAAATGTTACATCTGTTTGGGCTTCTTGAGGTCAATTTGCAGTCTACAAATGATTTGTAATTATGTTTCGGCCCTCTGACAATCGGCTGAATCTAGTTGATGATCCCTGCATTCGGGGAATACAACATATCTGACCCTACAACAGAAGTTAGGGGTAACTTCATCCAACTCCTATCACTTCAGCATCCAAGGCAGGGTCACTTTGCCTGACCTTTGGACCCTGTGCCCTCTCTGACCACCACACTCCACTTGGCATGTTATGTCTTCTCTAAAAACATATATATTTAATGAGAAAGTGGGATCAAAAGTTCTTGCAGAGTGCATTCTGTGGATTAGTGTGCAGCGCTGCTAATCCCTCCCCCACTTGACAACCTCTAAAACCACTGTGGTACGGAGCAGGGTGGGCAGTCTACAATAGAGAACCTATAACACACTACAGCCAATGACAGTTACCAAAGCAGCACTCCATAACCTTTTTCTCTCTCCCCACAGTGGGGCCTAACATATGCATCTGTCAACTGAGGGGTGGGTTTTTGGCAAATGTAAAGTGCTATTTAGAGTTTATTAATGTTACATTAAGATAATACTTTAGCAGATACTCTAATGCATTCGCCTTAAGATAGCTAGGTGAGACAACATATCAATCGTAGCAAGTACATTTCCCCCCCCCAACAAAGTGTTTATCAGCAAAATCAGTGTAAGTCGGACAAGTGCATGTCTTTTCATTGGCTATATTACCAAAGTATCATCTGACAGCAACAAAGAGAATATTCTCTTGTCTCTGCCATGGTATTATTATCCTTTAATATCAGTTTCTCTCTGCATTCCAACAGTGGAGTCACAGCATTACATCGGTAAAAGGCTACAGAATGATCTGAGTGAATTCTGGGCCGCTTTTAACATTTTGGTCTCCGTCCTATTCCCAGACCAGGCTTGAGATCTGTCAAGAGACTAGACGGCGAATCAACCTTTCATTTGACGAGAGGAAGGACGAGAGGATGGGTTGAGCTGCACCCTCTCCAAACTTTACCCAGGGTTTCATGTTTTATTTGGCCAAGCAGAGGAGTGCCACTGACTTTCGGCAGACTTTACTTAGACTGGCAGTACCACTGAGCTGAATATAAGTGAGTCTGCAAGAGCCTTGCTTTAAAACCACAATTAAATTGTTTTGATGAGCTTTCCAAAACACTTTAGCTCCAAAGGGGAAGAGGAGGGCTGGGGATTGGAGACAATGGAGAGACTAGTGCTTTATATGTGTACGAGTCCACATAATAAATGGCTATCCTATGGAATAATTCATAGTGAGGCAGAACTCTAAAGCATAATCTAATATGGTTTCTGAGTATAATGGATGTAGGAGCTCTCGGCGAAGCAGAGCAGATTTGGACCATGAGGTGAAATCTAAATACCAACTTCCACCATTGCCTTAGAGCTCGTTAGTTAATGGGCTTCTGATAAAACTAGGCAGCGGGGGCTTCAGCTTGTTGGTGGTGAGATATGGTGTACTTCAACCCTGGTCCTGGAGAACTACGGGATGTGCAAGCATTTGTTCCAGCCCAGCACTGACCTACCTGACTCAACTAGGCATCTTACCCATTTGCCATTTAGCAGACACTCTTATCCAAAGCAACTTACAGAAGTGAGAGCATACATTTTTGTACTTGTCCCCGGTGAGACTCAAACCTACAACCCTGGAATTGCAAGGGCATGCTTTACCAACTGAGCCACACGGGACCAACTTATTATGAAGTGTTACAGTTGTACTAGGGTTGGAACAAAAGCCTGCACACCCTGTGCATCTCCATGACAAAAAAATAAAAGAACCCAGCTGTAAGCCAATAAGGTAATCTTTCCGAAAACAACAAAACCGTCTTAATGTCCAGTGTCATTGTGGCGTTTTACCTTGAAAGAGATCTCGTACTGCTCTCCTCCCCAGATCTCCAGTCCTGTGTCATATCCTCCCAACTCCCAGAACCACTTTCTGTCCACGGCGAAGAGTCCACCAGCCATCACAGGAGACCTCAAGGACAAGAAGGGGGGGGGGGGTATAAAATGCCAATACCGGTCACACTCATACCCCAACATGATGACACTGTCCTTTAAATCAAATCACTGGTTTCAGACCAGCCAAAAGGACAGGAAGATATACAAATAAAAAGTGTGTAAATCAGTGAGGAAAGGTGGCGGAAATGGCAGGCCCGCGGTTTACAGTAGTCTTTATAGACTGTGCCAGACGAAGGCTTTATAACGCAACTAGACTCAATTTGAGAGTTATGTGCACCAGGCTCAGCTTTTCCCGGGGGGTTCTCTGAACAACACAGAAACAATTAAACCATCAACCACGGCTGAACCTGACTGGCATAATATGTGTCATACTCAATGCATAACGGGAAACAATGACACTCCAGCTCCACTGTAGGATCGCTTCCCTCAAGTGGCTTTGAATGAAAATCAGGGCCTAAGTCTTGCTGTGAACCCCAAGGATGTACACAGAGTGTACAAAACAGACTGACCAGGTGAATCCTGGTGAAAGCTATGATCCCTTATTGATGTCGCAATCCACTTCAAATCAGTGTAGATGAAGGGGAGGAGACAGGTTAAAGAAGGATTTTTAAGCCTCGAGACAATTGGGACCCGTTTCAGGAAACTAGGCGTATGTCGAAGGTCACTACTTCACACGATCGCCACTTGAACGTAATGTAATTCATGTGCCTTAATAACAAACTTGTATGCCATCTGTAAATCCAATAAAATTATCAAAATTACGAGCCTAGTTGGTTTAGCCACAGAAAACAGCAACCTTCCTGCTACCAATGATTGGCTGAGATAATGAGTGGACTGGACATGCCGAGAGATGAGTTCGGATTGGTCTGCCATATATTAGCATGCTTCTGTTTATTTGAGCTGGTTAGTATGTGTAGGTAATCCTGTCTAACGGGGCTTTTTCAAAAATATGTTGTTTAGTAGAACTGCATAAGTGTTGGTCTCCACATTCTGGAGGACCGAGTTTTGAAATCAGTGGAATGAGAGTATGATAGGTAAGGAGAAAACACCGGTCTCTGGATTACATTCTTCAAACTGGGCAACCATGGCATCCGTGACAGAGAGAAGCGTTCAACCATGATGTATACGGGTAAGATAGTCTAGCTAGCTACATTTTCAGATATTACACATTTATAATTTTGACAAAGTCATTTTCATTTCAAGTTAAAGTGTACTGTTAGCTAGCGAGCTAAAGTTAGCTGGCTGGCTCGCTAGCTAACGTTACGTGTATGAGCTTATTATTCGTTTCTCAGACATTTGCTTGGCTAGTTATAGTCTAATGTTAGCTAGCTAACATTGAACCTGGTTGATTAACTACCTGCCGATGTGAGGTCAGAACGTTCGGATCAACCCTTAAAGAGATGGGTTGGGCTAAAGCTTAATAAGAGGGTGTGAACGATGCTGAATAGATGTAGACAAAGAGCTCTCCAGTTGGTACCAAAACATTAAAAAGGCTGTTTTTTAAAAGTGAGGTTACAAGTTTATGGACTTTCAAAGCAGAATTACTTTCCCACTGTTCCTTAAATGCCGTGCATGATATACCATTTTGTAGCTGTCTGCTTCCATCCAACGTAAAAAAAAAAAACACAATTTCAAATTTTGATACATAAGACTGAATCGAGGCGGTTGGTTACAATTGAGACATGGATTATGTATGTGTGCCATTCAGAGAGTGAATGGGGAAAGAAAAGGTTTAAGTGCCTTTGAACGGGGTATGCTAGTAGGTGCCAGGCGCAATGGTTTGAGTGTGTCAAGAACTGCAATGTTGCCGAGTTTTTCACGCTCAACAGTTTCCCCATGTGTGTCAAGAATTGTCCACCACCCAAAGGACATCCAGTTAATGGCAGGCCAGTGGTCGAAAATGGGTAATTGATGAGAGGACAAAGGAGGCTGACACAAATTGTGTAGAGCAACAGACGGGCTACTGTCCATGCCCCGACGGATAGAGGCTGTTCTGAGTGCAAAAGGGGGTGCTGCTCAGTATTAGGAAGGTGTTCTTAATGTTTTGTACACTCAGTGTACATAGTCAGGTCAAAATGTGTGTGTGTGTGTGTGTGTGTGTCAGAGATACACATTTGGCTAAGTATTAATTATGTGTGTATCCATTTGGGGCGAAAAGGGTAGTCATTTGCACCTCCGTCACTCTCTGGACATTCAAACTCATCTGACGGGTTCTAATAAGTCAGAGTTGCAGACAGGTAATGATGAATGTAGTGTTTATCGACAGCCCGTAAAGGCAGACAGGATTTGAGGGGACACACTGGAGAGGTGTCCCTGAATGGAAGGGCTGTCAGAGGGAGACAATTAAACAGGCAACAAGGTGTCCAAATGAGACACACTACTGTCTCCATCTCACATTACAGGTCCTCCCAACAGAACAGGCCCTGGCAACACACACACTTCCCGCATGAACGCCATGGGCTGTCATGGATAACCAGTGGTCCCCTCCATCTCTAAATTGGAGGCAGAGATGAACCCTCACTGGATTGATATTGGAGGGGGGAGAAACGTTTGACATTTCACTGACTCATGAGAGAGAGCCGGACAGGGAGGAAGACAGGCAGGCACACATCTGGGTCCTCCGTTAGGATGATCAATCAAGGAAACAGGGCAGAAAGTGGGAGGCTGGAAGCTCAGAGCATTCCGGGGCTTCCCAAGCATTAGGAAAAATCCTGAAGTAGCTAGAACGGTAACAGCCAAGTTCAGTTTTTTTTTTATCATCCAAGGGCAAATGGTTCTGTTTTGGAGCATTCAAAAAGGTAGAAGTCTTTGGCAGTCAACAACCGTGAACCTGCAGGCTGCACCGCACAGATAAGGAAGGTAACCGTGGAGACAGTGATGTTTTATGTAAAGCACTTATCAAAATAGGTCTGCTCGTCCGACGTTACTCCCTCACTGGTGCCATGTCGTTCCTATTCCACCCCTCCCTCCATCACTCAGATTTTCATCATGCTATCCTGTATCACTGTAAGAATTAGAATCCCATTTAATCGACCATGAATATTCAGAGTCACAATTTACTTGAGGGAAGCCTCATCTTGCAATGAAAGATGGGAGAATATTGTCTAACAGGCCAGTAGCCATGGAGTCCTTCACACCAGCAAGGACTTGACTTTTATCCCCCCCATGTGCTGATTTGCTGGGCCCTGATGTGTTGTCTGGTCCAGTAATACTCACTCGAAGGGTTCGCTAGAGTCCTCTTTTGACAGCTCAGAGGGGATGGGGATGCGTTTGTAGTACATCTCCCAGTCAAACGCTCCTCGCATGGCGTCACCGGCCTGTGTCTCGTAACCAAAGTTGTCATGGTCGATCACGTCGATCATCGGACAGACAATGGACTTCCTGTTTGTGGCAATACGGTCTGAGAGAGCGAGAGAGAAAGAGGTACACGGCCAAAGTCAAACAAACATCAGGGTTACCGTGAAATGTCCCCCCTTTGGACAAGGTAATGGGCACATTGTACAGATCAGTAATTATATTCTAGTATATTCATCTACCACAGAATGACCAGAAAGCAACTCCATAGCAAAGCTCACTGTGTTCGAACAGAATGACTCACCAAGCAGCGGGGGCAGCCAGTTGATGTTGGCTTCACAGTGCGAGTCGAGGAAAGTGATGACCTCTCCCTTGGCGGCTGCCGCCCCCAGCAGACGTGTCCTGATGAGCCCCTCTCTCTTCTTGGTGCGCAAGATCCTCACCTTGGGCATCCGCACCATGTACTCCTCCAGAGACGCCTTAAGGTGCTCTACAGGGAGAGAGACGAGTTACAACACACACAGAACATGCATGCAGACACACATATTCACACTGCATCGCTTTAGTAAGGACTCCAGGAGCCCTGGAGGACACATCCATCCACGCAAAAGGACAAACACACATATGAAAACAGATTTCTTTCAGGTGCTTTGTGGACAAGGAGAGATTAACATGCGCCTGGAGAGTGGTTAATGAGGAACGGTGTGCATTAAGACATGGCCAAAGAAGACCTTCGACTGCTGCAGTGAGTGCTTACAAAAGCATGCTTCCCCACATGAATATAAAGAAAAAGTCTATAGGCATAACAGACATGGACAGCTGCTTCAACAAACATGTCAAAGGGCTCTGATGCTGATTTTTGAGCACATGTGCTCCTAAGTTGAAAAATCTGTAGGAGCATATTACAGAAATGTAGGAGTACACTGAAAAATATTCTAGGTATTAATCCATTACAGTCTAAGCCGGGGGAGGGGGTTCTACAACGGCTCATTTTGCTATTTGATTATTGAATTTTAATAACCCTTGAAGTATCAAAATAAAAGAAATCATTTTTTTGATCAAACATTTATTTTGGCTTTACTGCTATTAGGCCATAGAAACGCATTAAATAACAGATTCACAAAATGGACCAACAGATAGTCTCCTGAAAAAATCTAAAGGAAGTTTGTTCTTTAGTGTGTGTCCTATATCTGAGTGATAAAAAAAGATCAGGAAATAGATAGATATAGATCTATAGATATCTACATATCTATATAGATATATCTACATCTATATCCATATCCACATACACAGTGGCAAGAAAAAGTAAAGGAGTCTAATCATCAATGAGACGAGATTGGAGATGTTGGTTAGAGCTGCACTCACAAAATTAGAGTTTGCTATTCACAAGAACCATTGCCTGATGTGAACCATGCCTCGAACAAAAGATCTCAGAAGACCTAAGATTATGAATTGTATATTTGCATAAAGCTGGAAAGGGTTACAAAAGGATCTCTAAAAGCCTTGATGTTCATCAGTCCACAGTAAGATAAATTGTCTATAAATGGAGAAAGTTCAGCACTGTTGCTACTCTCCCTAGGAGTGGCCATCCTGCAAAGACGACTGCAAGAACACAGCACAGAATGCTCAATGAGGTTAAGAAGAATCCTAGAGTGTCAGCTAAAGACTTACAGAAATCTCTGGAACATGCTAACATCTCTGTTGAGGAGTCTACATCAACACTAAACAAGAATGGTGTTCATGGGAGGACACCACGGAAGAAGCCACTGCTGTCCCAAAAAAAAAAAACTTTGCTGCACTTCTGAAGTTTGCAAAAGTGCACCTGGATATTCCATAGCGCTACTGGCAAAATATTCTGTGGACAGATGAAACTACAGTTGAGTTGTTTGGAAGGAACACACTGTGTGGAGAGAAAAAAAGGCACAGCACACCAACATCAAAACCACATCCCAACTGTAAAGTATGGTGGAGGTAGCATCATGGTTTGGGGCTGCATTGCTGCCTCAGGGCCTGGACAGCTTGCCATCATCGACAGAAAAATGAATTCCCAAGTTTATCAATACATTTTGCAAAATAATGTTAGGCTATCTGCCTGCAAATTGAAGCTCAACAGGACAACGACCCAAAACACAGAAGAAGCCATTCTGTTGTTGATTTACAACAGAAGAAAATACACCTTCTGGAGTGGCCCAGAAAAGAGCCAAGATGGCGTAGCAGTCAGATGCTTTGTCCTGTCGTGTCCCTATTCTTTTTATCCCCGGATTCCCACCGCAAACTGAACATTTTCATCTGGATCTTCACAACTAGCTAAACGCAACCCCGGATGACTTCTCCTGGCTAGCGTTTTCATCCACTTTGCTTGAAGCTAGCCCGGCCAGAGCTCCTGTGCTACCACCGAAGCATACACCTGGGCTACAATATCTGGACCCCTTCTACAGCCGGTACGGGGCATGGAACCCCGCAGATCCCCTACGACTGGAATACAAACATAATCTGCCCGAGGACTCCAAAAGGCCCCTCAGGCGCGACACCCGCTGAAGGCCCATTATGCTAACCAGCTAGGCCTGCTAGCTACCTAGAGCTACTTGGAACCCTACTAATTCCACGACCGGTCTATCGACGTCACCGCATGAAGAGGCAAAAACAGACTTAACCGCATTGCGACGTTCCCCCAAAGGCTAACTTTCTAGCCCCTGCTATCTGCTTGCTTGCTAACCTGGCCTACTAACTGCTAGCCTGCCCCGGTCTACTAACTGCTAGCTTGTTTAGCCCCGGTCTGATAACTGCTAGCTTGTTTAGCCCCGGCCTACTAAACTGTTAGCAGGCCTGTGCTAACAAGCTAACAGTCTGAATCGCCGTGTCCACAGCCAGCCCAACCACTCACTGGACCCATATTTATTTTCAATCTCTTTTCGATTTTTAATTTGATTATACCTTCCGGTAACCTGCCTCACCCAATGTGATACGGAATAGCTATTATTTTTTATTGTATAATACATTCAAGAACCTCAAGAAGCTAACCAGTTAATTAGCTACAAGCTGTTTAGTCATTGTTAGCCACTGCTAGCGGCTTTTACCTTCTGCACAGCCAGCCCTATTTTTAGCCTGGATAATACTCGCCAGTCTACCAGTATCGAACACTCTCCACAACAACGCCGGATTCCTGCCGTAATCCCTGGACCACTACTTCTGATCTTCACAGCTAGCTTGCACCCAGTACCGAAGCTATCCCTGAGGCCCACCTCCCGGCCTACTCAGCTGTTCACCCGAACCCCACTCATACACGGCTAGAGCCCAATACTCCACCGGATCCTTGCTGTAAACTCTGGACCTTGGCTAACGCCACTGCCACGAAGCTAGCACCAGTTAGCCGTGAGCCAGGCACATCTCCCTGCTAGCAAGCTAAATTCTACAATACCTCTTTCGCCATCTGGCTTGGATTCTCTGTCGACCACCACGACTGGTCTGCCGACGAATACTCCATCCGCTGTGCCTTCACAACCGGCCTCAGTCAGAGCAGAGCAGACGACCCCCCCCCCCCCCCCCCCCCCCCCCCCCCCCCCCCACCCTCCTTTGTCCCTCCTCCCACACATGCGGTGACCTCACCCATTATAACCAGCATGTTCAGAGATACAACCTCTCTTATCTCTCAGTGCCTGGGCTTACCTCCGCTGTACCCGCACCCCACCATACCCGTCTGCACATTATGCCCTGAATATATTCTACCACGCCTATAAATCTGCTCCTTTTATTCCCTGTCCCCAACGCTCTAGGCGACCAGTTTTGATAGCCTTTAGCCGCACCCTCATCCTACTCCTCCTCTGTTCCTCGGGTAATGTGGAGGTAAACCGAGGCCCTGCATGTCCCCAGGCACCCTCATTTGTTGACCTCTGATTGAAAAAGCCTTGGTTTCATGTATGTCAACATCAGAAGCCTCCTCCTTAAGTTTGTTTTACTCACTGATTTAGCACACTCTGCCAACCCTGATGTCCTTGCTGTGTCTGAATCCTGGCTTAGGAAGGCCACCAAAAATTCTGAGATTTCCATACCCAACTATAACATTTTCAGTCAAGATAGAACTGCCAAAGGGGGAGGAGTTGCAATCTACTGCAGAGATAGAACTTTGCAGGCTGTCATACTTTCCAGGTCTATGCCCAAACAGTTCGAACTTCTAATTTTTAAAATTAATCTCTCCAGAAATAAGTCTCTCACTGTTGCCGCCTGCTACCGACCCCTCTCAGCTCCCAGCTGTGCCCTGGACACCATCTGTGAATTGATCGCCCCCCCCATCTAGCTTCAGAGTTTGTTCTGTTAGGTGACCTAAACTGGAATATGCTTAACACCCCGGCAGTCCTACAATCTAAGCTAGATGCCCTCAATCTCACACAAATCATCAAGGAACCCACCAGGTACAACCCTAACTCTGTAAACATGGGCACCCTAATTGACATTATCCTGACCAACTTGCCCTCCAAATACACCTCTGCTGTCTTCAATCAGGATCTCAGCGATCACTGCCTCATTGCCTGTATCCGCTACGGGTCCGCGGTCAAACGACCACCCCTCATCACTGTCAAACGCTCCCTAAAACACTTCTGCGAGCAGGCCTTTCTAATCGACCTGGCCCGGGTATCCTGGAAGGACATTGACCTCATCCCGTCAGTTGAGGATGCCTGGTCATTCTTTAAAAGTAACTTCCTCACCATCTTAGACAAGCATGCTCTGTTCAAAAAATGCAGAACTAAGAACAGATATAGCCCTTGGTTCACTCCATACCAGACTGCCCTCGACCAGCACAAAAACATCCTGTGGCAGACTGCAATAGCATCGAATAGTCCCCGCGATATGCAACTGTCCAGGGAAGTCAGGAACCAATACACGCAGTCAGTCAGGAAAGCAAAGGCCTGTTTTTTCAAGCAGAAATGTGCATCCTGTAGCTCTAACTCGAAAAAAGTTCTGGGACACTGTAAAGTCCATGGAGAACAAGAGCACCTCCTCCCAGTTGCCCACTGCAATGAGGCTAGGTAACACGGTCACCACCGATGAATCCATGATTATCGAAAACTTCAACAAGCATTTCTCAGCAGCTGGCCATGCCTTCCTCCTGGCTACTCCAACCTCGGCCAACAGCCCCCCCCCCCCCCCCGCAGAACCTGGACCCATACAAATCAGCTGGTCTTAACAATCTGGACCCTCTACTTCTGAAACTGTCCGGCGCCATTGTCACAATCCCTATTACCAGCCTGTTCAACCTCTCCTTCGTATCATCTGAGATCCCCAAGGATTGGAAAGCTGCCGCGGTAATCCCCCTCTTCAAAAGGGGGAGACACCCTGGACCCAAACTGTTACAGACCTATATCCATCCTGCCCTGCCTATCTAAGGTCTTCAAAAGCCAAGTCAACAAACAGATCACTGACCATCTCGAAACCACCGTACCTTCTCCGCTGTGCAATCCGGTTTCCGAGCCGGTCACGCTCAAGGTACTAAACGATATCATAACCGCCATCGATAAAAGACAGTACTGTGCAGCAGTCTTCATCGACCTGGCCAAGGCTTTCGACTCTGTCAATCACCATATTCTTATCGGCAGACTCAGTAGCCTCCGTTTTTCTAATGACTGCCTTGCCTGGTTCACCAACTACTTTGCAGACAGAGTTCAGTGTGTCAAATCGGAGGGCATGTTTTCCAGTCCTCTGGCAGTCTCTATGGGGGTACCACAGGGTACAATTCTCGGGCCGACTCTTTTCTCTGTATATTCAATGTTGCTCTTGCTGCGGGCGATTCCCTGATCCACCTCTACGCAGACGAACCCATTCTGTATACTTCTGGCCCTTCCTTGGACACTGTGCTATCTAACCCCCAAACGAGCTTCAATGCCATACAACACCCCTTCCGTGGCCTCCAACTGCTCTTAAACGCTAGTAAAACCAAATGTATGCTTTTCAACCGTTCGCTGCCTGCACCCGCACGCCCGACCTAGCATCACCACCCTGGATGGTTCCGACCTAGAATATGTGGACATCTATAAGTACCTAGGTGTCTGGCTAGACTGCAAACTCTCCTTCCAGACTCATATCAAACATCTCCAATCCAAAATCAAATCTAGAGTCGGCTTTCTATTTCGCAACAAAGCCTCCTTCACTCACGCCGCAAAACTTACCCTAGTAAAACTGACAATCCTACCGATCGTCGACTTCGGCGATGTCATCTACAAAATAGCTTCCAATACTCTACTCAGCAAACTGGATGCAGTTTATCACAGTGCCATCCGTTTTGTTACTAAAGCATCTTATACCACCCACCACTGCGACCTGTATGCTCTAGTCGGCTGGCCCTTGCTACATGTTCGTCGCCAGACCCACTGGCTCCAGGTCATCTACAAGTATGCTAGGTAAAGCTCCGCCTTATCTCAGTTCACTGGTCACGATAGCAACACCCACCCGTAGCACGCGCTCCAGAAGGTGTATCCCATTGATCATCCCTAAAGCCAAAACCTCATTTGGCCACCTTTCCTTCCAGTTCTCTGCTGCCTGCGACTGGAACGAATTGCAAAAATCTTTGAAGTTGGAGACTTATCTCCCTCACCAACTTTAAACATCTGCTATCTGAGCAGCTAACCGATCGCTGTAGCTGTACATAGTCCATCGGTATATAGCCCACCCAATTTACCTACCTCATCCCCATACGGTTTTTATTTAATTTACTGCTCTTTTGCACACCAGAGTCCTGACCCTCAACCCGATTGAGATGCTGCGACATGACCTCAAGAGAGCAGTTCACACCAGACATCCCAAAAATATTGCTGAACTGAAAAAGTTTTGTAAAGAGGAATGGTCTAAAATTCCACCTGACCGTTGTGCAGGTCTGATCTGCAACTACAGAAAATGTTTGGTTGAGGTTATTACTGCCAAAGGAGGGTCAACCAGTTATTAAATCCAAGGGTTCACATACTTTATCCACCTTGCACTGTGAATGTTTACACAGTGTGTTCAATAAAGACATAAAAAAACGTATATTTGTTTGTGTGTAGTTTAAGAAAACTGTTTGTCTATTTTTGTGACCTAGATGAAGATCAGATCAAATGTTATGAACAATTTATGCAGAAATCCAGGCATTTCCAAAGGGTTCACATTCTTTTTCTTGCCACTGTATATAATATATATATATTTTTTACATGAATTTAACCCCTTATTTTTGGCCCTAAACAGTCGAAGCTACTAAGCTACAGTGCATTCGGAAGGTATTCAGACCCCTTTTAGAATAAGGCTGTAACGTAACAAAATGTGGATAAAGCGAAAGGGTCTGAATACTTTCTGAATGCACAGTATACCTTCATACATTTTTCAACTGGTTCCCGGGGACCTCCAGACGAGTCATGAAAATGACATCCTAGAGCAAAACCACCAACGTGTTTGTGAGAGTCTATTAGTGCGTAGCCCAAACTTTTCGGACACAACAGACAGAAGTTGGCAGATCGACGATACCAACTTCAGACAATTCCCAAGACACTTGTGGGCGTCGTAGAGCAAAATGGAGAACATCATTATGTTCTTGATTGTCTCATCTTTCCATAGAAGAAACACTAGACGATTTTGTAAGACTGATTTTCAGGATGTCTCATGGTCTGACAAACACCACTCTAGCTCTTTCACCACAGATGTGGAAGTGCGACATCGGCGGATACGGTGCAGAGATGCATCCAATGCAAAAAAACAGATACCTCTAGCTTAAACTGATGGATTTTTATGGGGAGTTTTCATTATGCTAATTAGATTTCCACAGGGAAATTTACGAGCATATGCGACCAAAATGGTAGCACTGTAGAGCCCTGTGTCATGGCCATACTAATCCCTCGAGACCTTATTATTTTACTGTCAATGCTTAAAAAAGAGAGACTTCTACAGCACAGGACTCAAATCACTTAATTTGTAGTCTTCACTCTTCAGTGAGTATCTTTAGTAAGACAATTAACATATTGGCAATGTTATAATACCAAGAGGATGGGTTAAATTGTGACAAAAGATATTTAAGCATTCATTTAGAAATGTAATTTAGAGCGTAGATAAATAGCCTCAAGAACTACTCTCGCATAGAAGGTTATTGGTAGTGGTGTTTTTTCAACATGTTTCTCCCGATCTCAAATATATTTTCAGAGCAGTAGCAACACCGCTTAATCAATCCAGGTGAGTTAAACGGAAGCCTACATTCAGTTCACAGAGAACATTCTCTTTTACAATAACCACCTGGCCATTCTGACTGGATAATATAACATGTCGTATTTGGAATTTGATGTTCTCCGTTCGCCCCATGCTTCAAGGTCAGTGTGTAACAGAAAGACAAACACCATCTATGTGCAACCAAATTAACTCAACACTGATTACATCAAATTCACATTAAGGCCCTCATTATGGATTAAGGCGATTGAAGGCAAATTTCCATCAAACCTCTCCTCACACTAACCATCACCTCCCTCTTCCAGCCACAGAGGAGAGTCCCATATCCTCTCTCTTCAATATACTTGAGCAAGCCAGTAATGAAATCCATCCGATTCTCCCACTCTCCTGTGTGTGTCTCCTCTTCTTCATTCCCTCTCTCGCAGAAGTGCCCAGATGCAGACACATTACTGAGTTATTCCATCCGACACCACAGTAAAAAACTTACAGGGTGAAAACTAAAAGCTGTTTTACATGCGTACATACAGTGGGTATTATAAGTATTCACTCACCTTGGATTTTTACACATTTTGTTGCATTACAAAGTGGGACTGAAATTTGTTGCATAACTATTCACCCCTTAAATTAGTTCAGGATTAAAATATGGGTTAACAAATTACATAAATTAAATGGACTGAAATATGGGTTGACGTGATTTAATTCACTACCACTTCCTCTGTCCCCCATACACACAATATCTGTAATATCTGTACAATATCAGTCAAGTATTACATTTCAAGCACAGACTCAACTACAAAGACCTGGGAGCTTTTTGAAAGCCACACAGGGCAGTGATTGGTAGATGGGTAACAATAACAGACATTGAATATCTCTTTAGGCATAGTCAAGTTAATAATTTAGCTGTGGATGAGGTATTAAACCACCCAGACACAAAGACACAGTCGTCCTTCTGGACTGAGCTGCAGGACAGGAAGGAAACTGTCAGGGATATCACCATGAGGCCATTGGTGATTTTAAAATGGCTACGGAATTGAATGGTTGTGATGGGAGAAAACTGAGGATAGATCAATAACATTGTAGTGACTCTACAATAATGACCTAAATGACAGAGTGAAAAGAATACAAACATACAGAATAATTTTTATCCAAAACATGCATCCTGTATGCAACAAGTCATAAAGTAATACTGCAACAAAAACACGACAAAGGAATACACTTTGTCCTAAATGGAAAGCCTTATGTTTCAGGCAAATCCAAAACAACACTGACTGCCTGCTTATTTTCAAGCATGGTGGCGACTGCATCATGGCATGTCTATGCTTGAAATCCTCAAAGACTGGGGAGTTTTTTTTCAGGACAAAATAAACGAGATGGAGCTAAGCACAGGCAAACTCCTAGAGGAAAACCTGCTTCAGTCTACTTTACACTAGAGACTGGGAGAAGAAATTCACCTTTCAGCAGGATAATAACCTACAACACAAAGCCAAATCTACATTATAGTTGCTTACCAAGAAAAGTGAATGTTCCTGAGTGGACAGTTTGGACTTAAATCTGCTTGAAAATCTATGGCAAGACTTGAAAAAAGCTGTCTAGCAATGACCATCAACACCTTGACAGAGCTTGAAAAATAATATTGAAAATAATAAAGGCTCTTAGAGACTTACCCAAGAAGACTCTTGTTGCCAAAAGGTGTTTCCAACTAATCTTTAAATAAAAAAGAACCTTCCACATTGACAGAGTATTTTGTGTAGATCAAAAAAAAAGAATATATATATATAAATGTATCCGACTGTCACAAAATGTGAAGAAATCCAAGGGGGAGTGAATACTTATGATACCCACAGTACCTAATTTATGACAGTGGCGCTTAAAAGGGCGCGGCACGCACCTTGTCAGTCCCTGCTCAACTTTTTTCTATGGCTAATTTTGCATTAATTACTTTGTTTGCTCAGAATGTTCATGCAATAATTTCCTACCATCAAAAAAACTTCTGGATCATTTATCGGAAACTACACACTTATCTGTCTCCCAGAACCAGAATACTACTTTCACTCTATTGTTCCCCGCACAGCAGGCTTGCCTGTTGCTCCTGGCCGAGATGATCTAAGGCAAGGGCGACGAAGAGGAAGGAAATGGGGAATCCAAGAGACGGGCTACACAGCCTCCTCTTCTTAGTATCCTAGTGGCTAATGTCCAATTGCTGGAAAATACACTGTGAACTCAGAGCAAGGCTTCAATCGCAGAGGGGCATGTTTCCTCAAACAATTCCGGTGTACCGAAGGTCAAAACATCAGGAGCTCCTGTTCACTTGACCTGGAGTTTGATGCCAAAATGCCGACCCCACTATATGCAGAGGGAATTCAAGTGTGTTATTATCACAGATGTGTACAAACCACCACAAGCAAACGCATCACTCAGCGAACTGTACAAGATCATTAGACAGCCAGAATCCTCTCACCCGGGAACAGTCCTTATTGTCACACGTGACTTCAACCAAGTCCATCTAAAACACATTTTCCCAAAATATCCCCAACATTTATCCAGCCCCACAAGAGGATCGAGTGTGCTTGACAATGTATACACAACATCTGTGACACGTACATAGCCATCCCGTCCCCACTTCGGCCAATCAGATCACGTCTCTGTTCCTACTGCGACTATAAACAGCAACTCAAGAGGGAGCCACCAGCACAGAAAATAGTGTGGCGCTGGACAGAGGCAGACTCAATGCTGCAGGATTGTTTTGAGAATACCGATTGGAATATGTTCAAAGATTAATCCACCCAGGACTCAATCCATCAACATTGAGGAATATACATAGTCAGTCTTCATTAGGAAATGTTTTGATGTTGTACCCACAATAACAATCCGGACATACCCGTACAATGCTGAGAGCCTGTATTGCAGAATTCAATGTCAGCAGAACAAACCCTGAAGACTAGGTGGTGAGTACAACGCAAGCAGGTACGAGCTTTGCAAATCCATTAGGGGCACAAAAAGACAACACAGACTCAAACTTGAATTTATGTTTGACAACTCAGTCTTGTCACATGTGGAAAGGACTACAGGCTCTCACAGACTACAAAGGCAAATATAGCTGTGTGGTGCAAACCGAAGCCTACCTCGCAGACGAGCAAGACAATACTGAGCAATACAGGAAGGCACTCGCTGCTCTCGCTTGCTGAGGCGGACGTGAGGAATACTCACAAAGCAGCCAGGCCAGATGGCATCCCTGGCCACGTCATCAGTGTGTGTGCTGACCAGCGTCTTCTCGGACATCTTCAACCTGTCCCTGTCCCAGGCTGTAGTCCCCACCTGCTTTAAGGACACCCCCACTGTCCCAGTGCCCAAGAAAAACAAGCAACCTGTAGCGTTCACCTCTATCATCGTGAAGGTCTTCGAGAGGCTGGTCATGGCCCACATAAAGGCCAGCATGCCAGGCACACTGAACCCACTTCAATTTGCCTACAACAGTTATATGGAAGATACCATTTCCACTGCTATTCACACGACCACAAAACATCTGGTCAAGAGGAACAACTATGTGCGAATGCTGTTCATCGACTACAGTTCAGCATTCAACACTATTGTTCCCTCCAAGCTCGACACCAAGCTCAGAGCCCGGAGTCTGGACACCACCCTCAGCAACTGGATCCTGGACTTCCTGACAGGCAGACCACAGGCTGTGAGGATTGGAAACACCACCTCCTCCACACTGACTCTTAACACAAGGGTCCCACAGGGGTTTGTCCTCTGCAGTACTTCCTGTTCACCCACGACCGCGTGGCATTGCATGTCACCAACATTAAGTTTGATGACGACACCACGGTTGTAGGCTGATAACCAGCAACATCGAATGAGTCTATAGGGAGGAGATAAGTGAACTGGCATTGTGCTGTCATGACAACAACCTCTCCGTCAACAAACAAGAAAGAGTTGATTGTGGACTTCAGGAAGTAGAGGAGGGAACATGCCCCGATCCACATCGACATGACTGCAGTAGAAAGAGTCACAAGTTTTAAGTTCCTCAGCGTCCACCAGGACCTGTCATGGACCAACACTACCACCACTCGACAAAAAGGCGCAACAGCATCTCTACTTCCTAAAGAGGCTGAAGGAATTTGGCATGCCGCCCCGGGGCCTCTGCAAATACCGTTGCACCATCGAGAGCATCTTGACCGCTTGGTACTGGAATTGCTTCGTCCATGAACGCATGGCCCCCCTATGCAACTTTTCAGGGAATTCAGGAACCAATATATCCAGTCAGTTTGAAAAAGATAGCCTTTGCTTTCCTAACAGAAATGTTTCCTGCAGAACTAATTCCAAAAATGTTTGGGACACTTAAGTCCATGGAGATTAAGAGCACCTTCTCCCAGCTGCCCACTGCACTGAGGCTAGGAAACACTGTCACCACAGATAAATCCAAGATAAATGAGAATTTCAATAAGCATCTCTCTACAGCTGACAATGCTTTCCACCTGGCATCCTCAAATTCAACCAACAGCTCTGCAACCCCCGCAGCAACTGGCCCAAGCCCCCCCCCCCGCTTCTCCTTCACCCAAATCCAGACAGCTGATGTTCTGAAAGAACTGCAAAATCTGGACCCCTACAAATCAGACGGGCTAGACAATCTGGACCCTCTCTTCCTAAAATTATCCGCCGCCATGTTTGCAACCCCTATTACCAGTCTGTTCAACATCTCTTTCGTTTCACCCGAGATCCCTAAAGATTGGAAAGCTGTTCAACCTCTTTTTTATCGTCTGCGACTCCTAATGATTGGAAAGCGGCCGCGGTCATCCCCCTCTTCAAAGGGGGAGACACTCTAGACCCAAACTGTTACAAACCTATATCCATCCTGCCCTGCCATTCTAAAGTCTTCAAAAGCCAAGTTAACAGACAGATCACCGACCATTTCGAATCCCACTGTAACGTCTCCGCTATACAATCCGGTTTCCGAGCTGGTCACGGGTGCACCTCAGCCATGCTAAGGTCCTGAACGGTATCATAACCTCCACCGGAAAAAGACCGTACTGTGCAGCCATCTTCATCGACCTGGCCAAGGCTTTCGACTGTCAATCACCATATGTTCTTATCGGCAGACTCAACAGCCTTGGTTTCTGTAATGACTGCCTTGCCCTGTTCACCAACTACTTCTCAGACAGAGTTCAGTGTGTCAAATCGGAGGGCCTGTTGTCCGGACCTCTGGCAGTCTCTATGGGAGTGCACAGGGTTCAATTCTCGGGCCGACTCTTTTCTCTGTACATATCAATGATGATGCTCTTGCTGTGGGTGATTCTTTGATCCACCACTACACAGACACCATTCCGTATAAATCTGGCCCTTCTTTGGACACTGTGTTAACAAACCTCCATACAAGCTTCAATGCCATACAACTCTCTGCTAGTAAAACTAAATGCATGCTCTTCAACCAATCGCTGCCCGCACCTGCCCACCCGACTAGCATCACTACTCTGGACGGTTCTGACTTAGAATATGTGGACAACTATAAATACCTAGGTCTCTGGCTAGACTGTAAACTCTCCTTCCAGACTCACGTTAAGCATCTCCAATCCAAAATTAAATCTAGAATCGGCTTCCAATTTCACAACAAAGCCTCCTTCACTCATGCTGCCAAACATAACCTCGCAATACTGACTATCCTGCCGATCCTTGACTTCAGCGATGTCATTTACAAAATAGCCTCCAACACTTTATTCAGCAAATTGGATGCAGCCACCCGTGCGTCACCAAAGCCCCATATACTACCCACCACTGCGACCTGTATGCTTTCGTTGGCTGGTCCTTGCTACATATTCATAGCCAAACCCACTGGCTCCAGGTAATCGATAAGTCTTTGCTAAGTAAAGCTCCACCTTATCTCAGCTTACTGGTCACCATAGCAACACCCACCTGTAGCACGCACTCCAGCAGGTATATCTCACTGGTCATCCCCAAAGCCAACACCTGCTTTGGCTGCCTTTCCTTCCAGTTCCCTGCTGGGAATGACTGGAACGAATTGCAAAATCACTGAAAATCAGAGAAGCTTACCGATCGCTACAGCTGTACACAGCCCATCCAACTACCTACCTCATCCCCATATGTTTTTGTTTTTCTGCTCTTTTGGACACCAGTATTTCTACTTACACATCCTCATCTGCACAGTCTATCACTCGTGTTAATTGCTAAATTGTAATTACTTCGCCACTATGGTCTATTTATTGTCTTACCTCCTTTGCACACATTGTATACAGATTTTTCTATTGTTTTATTGACTGTACGTTTGTTTATCCCATGTGTAATTCTGTGTTGTTTTTGTCGCACTGCTTGCTTGATCTTGGCCAGGACGCAGTTGTAAATGATAACTTGTTCTCAACTGGCCTACCTGGATAAAAAGGTGAAATAAAAAAATAAAGCAAGATGCATTCAAAACGCATTAGGGGGAAAATTATCATGCACGACATTAGGCATGTGTGTCGGCCGTCAAGCTTGAATTGGAAGAATGGCCACCGAATAATTTGTAATAGAAAAGCAATACAATGTAAAGAATTGCAGAGGGGAATGCAATGCCCGTGGGACTGTTTCCAATGCCTCGCCGCTGCCTGATAAATGGACCAGTCAAACAGAACAATCTCATATTGAGACCCTGTGGAACAAAACGAGTGTCTCCCCCCAAAAATGACTGAGCATTAAAATATAACCTGGGCTGCTGCTCCTCCCAGACACTAGGCAACAGGGGCCATGTGTTACAAATGGGAGTCTGTCACTGGCCTCCCTTCCTTGGCAGCCACAAATTGGATTCTGATGAGCGGGGGAAAAGCAATGACCCTTTCAAAACTTTTTCTAAAGCTGTTGCTGGGCTACTAAAAGTGGCTCACAAAATGTGCTTAACTCTCTCGGTCTGATTTCTCAATGGTCGGGGCTCGTCTTTTTGGCTGCCGAATGCTCTGGGAGGCTAGACCTGATCCAAAGTGACAGCTGGGTCAGTAAGAACATTTCCTGAATGGTCCAATGGCTACCAACCTGAGGCCAGTTTCTCAGTCTGTCTCTCCCTTTTGTTTCGCTCTTCCCCTCCCTCCCTCAGTCTTTCTCCCTCTACCTCTCTCCCGCCATCTCTCAATCTTTCACTGTCACTCATTCTTGCTCTCTCACTCGCTTTACCTCCCCCACACTCTCTTTGGCAGGATGTGTCGTGGCTAGTGAGGAGACTGTTCGCTGCCGGCTCTTTAGGGAACATGCACTGACCAAATTAAAAACCATCTCCCTGGATCGCAGTATTAAAAATCTGAAACACAAATAACCTCAAGTTCCCATCTGTTACACAACCCCCACGATGAAATGCCCTGGTTGTGGTAGAAAAACACCAAAACAGATAGAAGGTCAGGGAGAAAGAATAACACCATATGGTGGGCACAGCAACATCTTACAGTTAGAGGTCAACACTCAATTCTCCACGACATTTACATTTGGTTTAACTATCTACTAGCCTGTTAGAATATTCCAGATTGAGCTCTGCTTTGACATTGGAACAAGGGCTATGGGGCTTGCGTCACTCAGGAAGTCAAAGGCATGTCCCCCATACGCACTGGCAATAAATCACAGGTAATGAATTGACCATTATGAAATTTTGGCTAATTCCGACTGAAGCGCGATGACAGGAACATTACATCATGGTCCCCTGGACTTCCTGTGATTAAACAGCGGAACATTTGCATTGTGGAGTGAATGCGAGGGAAAAGGTTATGGCGTCAAATTATGACTGGTTCATTTCACCTGCATAATTTATCCCGACGACTCATCCGGTTTACTCAAACAGGGAAGGCAATTAATCAGTGGAATGAGCAGCACACCGCTCCGCAAACACATTAGTCTTTATTAAATGTGGGACAAGGGAGATGATTGGGGCTGTGACATCATCAACGGTAATCATTTTACGGTACAGAAGAGGCGTTTACAACCAGGCGCCTCAAATACATTTCTGCTTGGGGGAACATGTCACATTTTCTAAAACTTTAGACCTAATTGAATGAAAACCAAGAGAGAAGCGAGTCACGCAAGCAGCAGCAACTATGTAAAGTTCCAAACGGCAAAACAGTCACATTGATTCATATATTGCTAATTAAGTTTCTTTCTATTGGTTTCTTACAGTATGCTGAATCAAAGGTCGGTAATGTAATGTCAAGTCTGTAAAAGGACCCCTTGATTCAAGTGCAGCTTCAGCTACAACTGTCACAAACAACCTTGATATGCCTGATGCACTTAAGTTGAGCACTTAAACCGACCTACCCTTTTTAAAATAACTTTTCAATACACAGTAGCAATGTGCATTGTGTGCTGATTACCTTTTATTTGCCATTTGTTATACAAGGAAAACAGTCAAGTGACAAAATCCGTAACCTCTTACCCAGTAACATAAAGGAAAAATCCACCCAAAACCACAAATTCCTATAATTTACAGTGTTAAATAACACTAATGTGAGATTTTTCTTTGTGAACAAATCTTAAATTGTCGTTATAAGGTTGGTAGCAATGTGAAAATCGTTGTGGAAATCTGTTGCAGCGCAAGTCGACAACTGAGCTAGCTTGCAAGCTAGCAAACGTACAGCACACAATAACAAAGTCAATATCAGCATGTGAAGTAGCTAGTTAGCTGTAAAAATTGCCTAAACAAACCGCACTATCAATTTAGGAGTCTACAATCTCACCACGTTCAACCGGCAGATCGATGTGCCTCGCAGAGTGGAATCTGACATTCGCAACAGCACCATGCATTGCACTCTGGTCTGAAGAGGCAGACAACTAGGAGAAATGTGGTGGACCCACATTTCTCCAGGTTGGAATATCGCAAAAAATATAATCAATGGTTAATTTGAGAGAAGACAACTTCCCGCGTTATGACAATGGGCAGCATTGAAATCTGACATGTATGATAAGACATTTTCGCAATCTAAAAAACGTATTCCTTTTAACTTCTAGTGTAGTGAGAGCGGCTTAATCATAATGCTATGTCATACTGGGCAAATTTCTGCCTTCTTGAACAGCAAAAGCTCAGATACATGGTTAGCAGATGTTAATGCGAGTGTAGCGAAATGCTTGTGCTTCTAGTTCCAACAATGCAGTAATAACCAACACGTAATCTAGCTAACAATTCCAAAACTACTACCTTATAGACACAAGTGTAAGGGGATAAAGAATATGTACATAAAGATATATGAATGAGTGATGGTACAGAGCGGCATAGGCAAGATACAGTAGATGGTATTGAGTCTTAGACCACTGCGCCACTCGGGAGCCCCGAGAGAAGCACAAAAACAAAAAATTTAACATTTAAAAATGGGTGGATCTTTCCTTTAAAAAGAAGTTAGTAAATGCTCATGGTCATGAGCATTTACTAACAAAAACAAATATAGTAGTTCCATTAACTCAGAGTACAGTAACTCCAGTGACTTTGCAGTGTAAAGCAACTGAATGTTTGGATTTAAACTGCTATAGGCTGGAGACAGTGCATCTCGGAATAGGAGAGACCGAGGGATGGTACAGTACATTCAGGGACACATGATGAGTAGCAGAGACAACCTCTGGTCCCACAGCCATGTCATCCTAATGCACTTCTTTATTCAATTAGCCTCCAATTATAGTGAAGGCAATAAGGCCCAGGGAGGATCTGTCTAAGGTGGTGGATTCATTCCCAGATGCTTGGCAGCACACCAAAGACTGTAGCGGGGCCCGGGAATTTATTCCTCCAGGAAAATATTCAAGTGCCCTTGTGATATTCATAGGGATGGGCATGAGTAATCAAGTACTCGAACGGACGTCAAAGCTCGATCTTTAACCAGAGACAAAAAAATAGTCTTGTTCCATTTGTACATGTACATTTGCGGGGCACAACAAAAAAATTAACCAAGCCAATCCCACAATCACACTCTTCTCCCTAAATTCCCTCCACGTCTCATTCACTCAAATCAAATCTTATTGGTCACGTACACATAGTTAGCAGATGTTATTGCGAGTGTAGAGAAATGCTTGTGCTTCTAGTTCCGACAGTGCAGCAATATCTAACAAGTAATCTAACAAATTTACAATGGACTACCTTATACACACAAATGTAAAAGGATGGAATAAGAATATGTACATATAAATGTATGGATGCGCGGCATAGATGCAATAGATGTTATAAAATACAGTATACACATATGAGATGAGTAATGATAGATATGTAAGCATTATTAAAGTGGCATTATTTAAAGTGACTAGTGATACCTTTAATAAATCCATTAATTAAATATTAGTAATGGCTGTTTAACAGTCTGAAGGCCTTGAGATAGAAGCTGTTTTTCAGTCTCTCGGTCCCAGCTTTGATGCATCTGTACTGACCTCGCCTTCTGGATGGAAGCGGGATGAACAGGCAGTGGCTCGGGTGGTTGTTGTCCTTGAGAACAGGTAGTTTGCCCCTGATGATACGTTGTGCAGACTGCACTACCCTCTGGAGAGCCTTGCGGTTGAGGTTGATGCATTTGGCATACCAGGCGGTGATACAGCCCGACAGGATGCTCTCAATTGTGTATCTGTAAAACTTTGTCAGGGATTTAGGTGACAAGCCAAATTTATTCAGCCTCCTTTCAGTTTGTCAGTGATGTGTACGCCGAGGAACATAAAACTTCCACCTTCTTCACGACTGTCCTGTGGATGTGGATAGGTGGGTGCTCCCTCTGCTGTTTCCTGAAGTACAGGATCACCTTTTGTTTTGTTGACGTTGAGTGAGAGGTTATTTTACTGACACCACACTCCAAGGGCCCTCACCTTCTCCCTGTAGGCTGTCTCATTGTTGTTGGTAATCAAGCCTACCACTGTAGTGTCGTCTGCAAACTTGATTGAGTTGGAAGTGTGCATGGGCATGCAGTCATGGGTGAACAGGGAGTACAGGAGAGGGCTGAGAACGCACCCTTGCATCAATTGCGTTACAACCGCTCCGTACTCACACGCTCTGAGAGTGCACACAAGCTCCCATTAGGCCTACATAAGTAAATGCCTATAAAAACATATCTAACTGACGGTATACACAAACTAAATTCGTTGCAAATTCAAAAAGGACTGGTTGATTGAAGTAGGCAAATATGCGTTCCAAACAACAAGCTGCAGTTTTGGAATAATTGTGTCCCATCTACTTTCCTCCTAGGCTACTGCTAGTGCCATTTAGAATAGTTTAGCCTAGGGCAGGGGTGGGGAACCTTTTTGCCATCAAGGACCATTTGGATATTTATAAATAAATTTGGGCGCCATATATTAGAATGTGCTATTTTCTGCTTTATTCATGTTTTAATGTGACTTTCATCACCGACATTGGTTTTATAGCTTATATATGACTTTTATGATGTTTCTTGTGCCCTTGAGTATTTAGAAAAGTGCTAGTCCTATTTAAATATTTGTTTTGTAAATAATGTTATTAAGATAACTTGATCAAACTCACCTCTAATGGCTGAAACTGCTTATCTTTGACGAGGCGTTTGATGTCAACTGGCAGTGAAGATGACGCTACCCGCAGCTGTTTTCCAGTTTTTTTCAGGTTCCAGTCAGTCTTGAGCGGAATAGAGCCTTCGCAAGAGTCAGTTTGGAAAATAACTGCCCACAGCAGTAGGTCGTCCCGAACACAGATGCAAATTTAATTGAATGTCTCCTGAGATCAGGAAAATTCTCAGCTCTAACGAACATTTTGGTGAACTCAAGGAGAGGGATGTGTGTGCAACGTGTGGTTCGAAGTTAAACAGGGTTGCAAATATGTTCAACTCCAGTTTTCACATCTTTAACCACTCACAAAATGCCTTCGCGAGCTTTCCACACTCACGAGCATATTTCCCGACGTAATCTCAGGCTCTTGTTCATGCAGGAGGAAGAAAATGCACTGTGTTACCCCTTTCTAGTTGGATTTGCCACACTTTTGATTTCACGTTTGACAGCAGATCGCTGAGAAGCTGGTTCGGACCTTGGAGCTTGACATTCAAGTCAAACAGATACTTGGTTATGTCCACCATGAAGGCCAAATCACAGATCCTCTTCTCATCACTTTCTAAAATTATCTGCCGCAATTATTGCAACCCCTATTAATAGTCTGTTCAACCTCTCTTTCGAGGATTTCGACTGTCAATCACCACATTCTTATCGGCAGACTCAACAGCCTTGGTTTCTCAAATGACTGCCTCGCCTGGTTCCCCAACTACTTCTCAGACAGAGTTCAGTGTCAAATCGTGCAGACTCAACTCTGTATACATCAATGACGTCGCTCTTGCGACTAGTGATTCTCTGATCCACCTCTACGCAGACGACACCATTCTGTATACTTCTGGCCCTTCTTTGGAAACTTAACAAAACACTTCAATGCCATACAACTCTCCTTCCATGGCCTCCAACTGCTCTTAAATGCAAGTAAAACTAAATACATGCTCTTCAACCAATCGCTGCCCGCACCTGCCCACCATCACTACTCTGGACGGTTCTGACTTATAATATGTGGACAACTACAAATACCTAGGTGTCTGGTTAGACTGTAAACTCTCCTTCCAGACTCACGTTAAGCATCTCCAATTCAAAATTAAATCTAGAATCGGCTTCCTATTTCGCAACAAAGCATCCTTCACTCATGCTGCCAAACATACCCCCGTAAAACTGACGATCCTACCGATCCGACTTCAGCGATGTCATTTACAAAATAGCCTCCAACACTCTACTCAGCAAATTGGATGGAGTATCACTGTGCCATCCGTTTGTCACCAAAGCCCCATATACTACCCACCACTGCGACCTGTATGCACTCGTTGGCTGGCCCTCGCTTCATATTCATCACCAAACCCACTGGCCCCAGGTCATCTATAAGTCTTTGCTAGGTAAAGCCCCGCCTTATCTCAGCTCACTGGTCACCATAGCAGCACCCACCTGTAGCACGTGCTCCAGCAGGTATTTCACTGGTTACCCCCAAAGTCAGTTCCTGCTTTGGCCACCTTTCCTTCCAGTTCTCTGCTGCCAATGACTGGAACGAACTGTAAAAATCACTGAAGCTGGAGACTCAAATCTCCCTCTCTAACTTTAAGCACCAGCTGTCAGAGCAGCTCACCGATCACTGCACCTGTACATAGCCCATCCAACTACCTCATCCCCCATACTGTTATTTTTTTTCTCCTTTGCACCCCAGTATCCCTATTTGCACATGCATCTTCTGCACATCGATCACTCCAGTGTTTAATTGCTAAATTGTAATTATTTCGCCACCATGTACTATTTATTGCCTTACCTCCCTTATCTTAGCTCATTTGCACACACTGTATACTTTTCTATCGTGTTATTGACTACGTTTGTGTATTCCATGTGTAACTCTGTGTTTGTGTCGCACTGCTTTGCTTTATCTTGAAGGTTTCCCCTTCATCTCCATGAATTGTTTTCTTAATCCTTCAGTCCGTAAAACTGCAAGAGCATGTTTCCACGGCTCAACCATCGCACCTCACATAGGTAAACCAGATCACCATACTCCGATTCAAGATCACTCAATAGCTCCATAAATTGGCGGGTTGTTCAGCCCTTTGCTTTTGATCAAATTGATGGTCGACACTACAGTTGCCAAAACGTTGTTTGGCTTCAGGTACTGTGGACACTGACTTTGACGTATGATGAAGTTGCATACAATTAAATCACTTGGATCAAGACTGAGACAAGTAATTTCTTCTTTCACTAATGAGGTTAAACCCTTTTTCGAGCCAACCATGGGCTGGTGCTCCATCTGTAGACTACCTAATTTTTCAAACCGTAGCTCAAATTTGCTCATAGCCGAGACGTGTCTTTCAAACAAGTTATCACCTCTGGTTGTGCCATGCTTCCAAAACCGCAATTCCTCCATTGTATCAAACTCAGTGGTAATCCAATGCACAAAAATGGCAAATTGGGCAGTATTTTCTTTTTTAATGGAAAAACAACATCTAGAGCTTTTTAAAAATAAAAACAATGTATTTATGGATTGGCTCTGGGTCCTGATCAAAACGGTCTCGTAGGCCGTACACGGCCCGGAAGCCGGACGTCCACCACCCCTGGCCTAGACTATACCCCCTCTAAACATAGGTTCCACACTGAAAATATGCAAAAACACTAGTTTGATAAAGACAGAGCACATCAGAATCAGAATCATTAAGCCTAGGCCTACTCACTAAACATATATTGTGGCTGTAATTCATTACCATACAGTGTACAATTCTAAGAACAGGCAGAATAAACTAAATCGAATAACAGTATATCAAGGTTTTGTTTTGTATACCTGAAAACAATTGTCTTTCAACTCGCCAAATTGAGCCCCATTTCAAATGATCACTGAGAATAACTCTTCCAGACACGAGATGAGAATCACTTCGCAGTGGCAACTTTTGTTATTTGTAAACATATTCAGCTATATTTTATTCTGTTATATGAGTGTTATTTTACTACAAAATAAGTATCTTGACTGTGATAAGGGCTAGAGAAATAAACAACTTGTCTGCTAAATTAACAAAGCAAGGCTATGCAATTGGGTTTTACAAGCAAGTACCACTGCCAAGGTTACTGCCTTTTTGAAGATCGTGTTCCATAATATAACCAGTTGATACTACAATTTCAATAAATTAATCTTAAATGGCACTTGCTTTTTGATTGGCAGAGCATTCGGAAAGTATTCAGATCCTTTCACTTCGTTACATTACAGCCTTATTCTAAAATGGATTAAATTAAAAAAAGAATATCCTCATTCTACACACAATACCCCATAATGACAAAGTGAAAACAGGTTTTTAGAACGTGTTACAAATTAAAAGTATTCAGAACCTTTGCTATGAGACTCAGAATTGAGCTCAGGTGCATCCTGTTTCCATTGATCATCCCTGAGATGTTTCTACAACTTGGAGTCCACCTTTGGTAAATTGTATTTATTGAATTTAAAAAAAAATACAGAAACGTTGGTGACGTTGGCAAATCTGACCGACTCCATCTAGCTCCCTCCTGTCCTATGAGTTTCTGCCTAAACAGGTACCCATGCTTCGAACTATACAATGCTGGTCTGACCAATCGGGATCCACATTTCAGGATTGTTTTGATCACGTGGACTGGGATATGTTCCGGGAAGCTTGCGAAAATAATCTAGACGCATACTTGGATACGGTGACAGAGTTTATAAGGAAGTGTAGAGGAGACGTAGTACCCACTGTGACTATTAAAACCTAACCAGAAACCATGGAGGGTAGCATTCGCGTGAAACTGAAAACGCAAACCACCGCATTTAACTATGGCAAGGTGACTGGTAATATGGCAGAATATAAACAGTGTAGTTATTCACTCCGCAAGGCAATCAAACAAGTTAAACATCAGAATAGAGAAAGTGGAGTTGCAATTCAACGGATCAGACATGAGATAGTCGGCAGGGACTACAGATTACAAAAGGAAAACCAGCAAAGTCGCGAGACCGACATCTTGCTTCCGGACAGGATTAACACATTCTTTGCAAGCTTTGACGATGACACGGTGCCACCAACACGGCCCGCTACCAAGGACTATGGGCTCTCCTCCTCCATGGCTGACACGAGTAAAACATTTAAATATGTTAACCCTCGCAAGGCTGCCGGCCCAGACAGCATCCCTAGCTGAGTCCACAGAGCATGCGCAGACAAGCTGGCTGGTGTGTTTACAGGCATATTCAATCTCTCCCTATCCCAGTCTGCTGTCCGCACATGCTTCAAGATGGCCACCATTGAGCCTGTACCCAAGAAGGCAAAGTAGCTGAACTTAATGACTATTGATCTGTAGCAGTCACCTCTGTCATCATGAAGTGCTTTTAGTCAAGGATTATAAACAGCAAAAAAAAAAAGCCCTCTCACTGTCAACTGCGTTTATTTTCAGCAAATGTAACATTTGTAAATATTTGTATGAACATATGATTCAACAACTAAGACAAACTGAACAAGTTCCACAGACATGTGACTAACAAATGGAATAATGTGTCCCTGAAACAAAGGAGGGGGGGTCAAAATCAAAAGTAACAGTCAGTTTCTGGTGTGGCCACCAACTGAATTAAGTACTGCAGTGCTTCTCCTCCTCATGGACTGCACCAGATTTGCCAGTTCTTGCAGTGAGATGTTACCCCACTCTTCCATCAAGGAACCGGAAAGTTCCCGGACATTTCTGGGGGGGGGGATGGCCCTAGCCCTCACCCTCCGATCCAACAGGTCCCAGGTGTGCTCAATGGGATTGAGATCTGGGCTATTCGCTGGCCATGGCAGAACACTGACATTCATGTCTTGTAGGAAATCACGCATAGAACGAGCAGTATGGCTGGTGGCATTGTCATGTCAGGATGAGCCTGCAGGAAGGGTACCACATGAGGGAGGAGGATGTCTTCCCCGTAACGCACAGCATTGAGATTGCCAGCAATGATAACAGGCGCAGTCTGATGATGCTGTGACATACCGCCACAGACCATGACTAACCCTCCACCTCCAAATCGATCCCATTTCAGAGGTCTTGATGTAACGCTCATTCCTTTGACGATAAACACGAATCCGACCATCACCCATGGTGAGACAAAACCGCGACTCGTTAGTGAAGAGCACTTTTTGCCAGCCATGTCTGGTCCAGCGACCGTGGGTTTGTGCCCATAGGCGACGTTGTTGCCGGTGATGTCTGGTGAGGACCTTCCTTTACAACAGGCCTACAAGCCCTCAGTCCAGCCTCTCTCAGCCTATTGCGGACAGTCTGAGCACTGATGGAGGGATTGTATGTTCCTGGTGTAACTCGGGCAGTTGTTGTTTCCATCCTGTACCTGTCCCGCAGGTGTGATGTTCAGATGTACCGATCCTGTGCAGGTGTTGTTACACATGGTCTGCCACGGAGAGGATGATCAGTTGTCCGTCCTGTCTCCCTATAGTGCTGTCTTAGGTGTCTCACAGAACGGACATTGCAATGTATTGCCCTGGCCACATCTGCAGTCCTCAAGCCTCCTTGCAGCATGCCTAAGGCACATTCACGCAGATGAGCAGGGACCCTGGCCATCTTTCTTTTGGCGAGTCAGTAGAAAGGCCTCTTTAGTGTCCTAAGTTTTCATTACTGTGAACTTAATTGCCTACAGTCTGTAAGCTGTTCATGTCTTAGCGACGATTCCACAGGTGCATGTTCATTAATTGTTTATGGTTCATTGAACAAGCATTGGAAACAGTGTTTAAACCCTTTACAATGAAGATCTGTGAAGTTATTTGGATTTTTACAAATTATCTTTGAAAGACAGGGTCCTGAAAAAAGGATGTTTATTTTTTTTGCTGAGTTTATCACCTCTTCCTTACCTGCCACCCTAGATCCACTTCAATTTACTTACCGCCTGTTGCAAATCGCCATCACTCTGCCCTATCCAATCTGGACAAGAGGAATATCTATGTAAGAATGCTGTTTGACTATAGCTCAGCATTAGTAAAGCATTAAAAACAATCAAGCAACCCAGAAAAGTGATAAAAATACCCATATTAACATATGTTGCTTAAGAAACAAGGTCCATGAAGTCAATAACTTGCATGTAACCGATGACATTCATATTCTGACTATCTCTGAAACTCACTTAGATAAAAGGTATTATGATAACATCTACCGAAAATACAGAAATGCCAACGGAGGCGGTGTTGCGGTCTATATTCAGAACCACCTTCTTGTAAAGCTTAGAGACGATCTAATGTTAAATACTGTTTAAGTAATATGGCTACAGGTTCATCTGCCTCACATAAAGCCCATTCTTGTGGGAAGCTGCTATAGACCACCAAGTGCTAACAGTCAGTATCTCGATAAAATGTGTGAAACGTTTGATAATGTATGTGATAAACAGAGAAGTATATTTTTTGGGTGATTTAAATATTGACTGGCTATCATCAAGCTGCCCACTCAGGAAAAAACATCAAACCGTAACCAGTGCTTGCAACCTGCATAATGTTGTCAGTCAACCTACCAGGGTAGATACAAACAGTACAGGAATTAAAATCAACATGTATTGATCACATATTTACTAATGCTGCAGATATGTGCTTTAAAGCAGTATCCAAATCCATAGGCTGTAGTGATCACAATATAATAGCCATTTCTATGGAAAACCAAAGTTCCAAAGGATGGGCCTAATATAGTGTAGAAGAGGTCATGCAATAAGTTTTGTAGTGATTCATATGTTGATGATGTAAAGAATATTTGCTGGTCTGTGGTGTGTAACGAGGAGCAACCAGACGCTGAACTTAACGCATTTATGAAACTACTTATTCCAGTTACTAATAAGCACGCACCCATTAAGAAAATGACAGTAAAGACTTAAATCCCCTTGGATTAATGTGGAATTGAAAATTTGTATGGTTGAGAGGGATGAGGCAAAAGGTATGGCAATTAAGTCTGGCAGACCAACTGATTGGCAAACGTACTACAAATTAAGAAATCATGTGACTAAACTAAATAAAAATAAACTACACTATGAAACAAATAAATTATATAAAGAATGATAGCAAAAAGCTTTGGGGCACCTTAAATTACATTTTTGAAAAAAAAAGGCAGCTCGGCTTCTTCATTCAGAATCAGGTGGCTCATTCATCAAAGCCCACTGATACTGCAAACTACTTTAATTACTTTTTCATTGGCAAGATAAACAAACTTATGGGTGACATGCCAGCAACAGATGCTGAAACCATACATCCAAGTATATCGGGCCAAATTATGAAGACAAGAATTGTACTTTTGAATTCCGTTAAGTTAGTGTGGAAGAGGTAAAAATGATTGTTGTCTATCAACAATGACCAGCCACCGGGGTTCTGACAATCTGAATGGAAAATTACAGTGGATAATAGCAGAAGATAATGCCACATCTTCAATTTAAGCCTACTAGAGAGCTTGTGCCCTCAGGCCTGGAGGGAAGCTAAAGTCATTCCGCTACCCAAGAATAGTAAAGCCCCCTTTACTGGCTCAAGTAGCCGACCAATCTGCCTAACAACCCTTAGTAAACTTCTGGAAAAAATTGTGTGACCACATACAATGCTACTTTCACAGGAAACAAATTGACAGACTTTCAGCATGCTTATAGGGAAGGATATTTAACAAGCACAGCACTTACACAAATGACTGAAATTGATGATAAAATGATTGTGGGGGCTGTCTTGCTAGACTTCAGTGGAGCTTTTTACATTATCGATCATAGTCTGTTGCTGGAAAAACATGTGTTATGGCTTTATACCCCTGCTATAATGTGGATACAGAGTTACTTGTCTAACAGAACACACAGGGTGGTCTATAATGGAAGCCTCTCAAACATAATACAGGTAGAATCAAGAATTCCCCAGGGTTGCCGTTTAGGTCCGTTGCTTTTATATATATATTTTTTTACTTAGGACATGTCACTGACTGAGTAAAGCCAGAGTGCCTATGTATGCGGATGACTCAACACACAGACTGAAATGACTGCAACACTCAACAAAGAGCTGCAGTTAGTTTCAGAGTGAGCGGCAAGTAATAAGATAGCCCTAAATATTTCTAAAACTAAAAGCATTGTATTTGGAACAAAACACTCACTAAACCCTAAACCGCAACTAAACCTTGTAATAAATAATGTGGAAATTGAGCAAGTTGAGATGACTAAACTGCTTGGAGTAACCTTAGATTGTAAATTGTCATGGTCAAAACATATCAATGCAGAAGTAGCTAAGATGGGGAGAAGTCTGTCTATAATAAAGCAATGCTCTGCCTTCTTAACACTATCAACAAGGCAGGTCCTACAAGCCCTAGTTTTGTCACACATTGACTACTGTTCAGTGGTGTGGTGCCACAAAAAAGGACTTAGGCAAATTGCAATTGGCTCAGAAAAGGGCAGCACGGCTGGCCCTTGGATGTACAGAGAGATAATATTAATAATATGCATGTCAATCTCTCCTGGCTGAAAGCAGAGGAGAGATTGACTTCATCACTACTTTTATTTATGAGAGGTACTGACATGTTGAATGCACCGAGCTGTCTGTCTAAACTACTGGCACACAGCTTGGACACCCATGTACACCCCACAAGAGGTCTCTTCACAGACTATGGGAGGCACACAGTACTGCATAGATCCATGACTACATGGAACTCTATTCCACATCAAGTAACTAACGCAAGCAGTAAAATTAGATATATAAAAAAACACCTTATGGAACAGCGGGGTCTGTGAAGCATCACAAACATTGGCACAGACGCATGCACACACACACTATACATACACATGGATTTAGTACTGTAGATATGTGGTAGTGGCGGAGTAGGGGCCTGAGGGCACACAGTGTGTTGTGAAATCTGTGAATGTATTGTAATGTTTTTAAAATTGTATAAACTGGCTTAATTTTGCTGGACCCCAGGAAGAGTAGCGGCTGCTTTGGCAGTAGCTAATTGGGATCCATAATAAATACAACACCATAGTACCCTCCAAGCTCATCATTAAACTTGAGGCCCTGGGTCTGAACCTCGCCCTGTGCAACTGGGTCCTGGACTTCCTGGCAGGCCGCCCCCAGGTGGTGATGGTAGGAAACATCACCTCCGTTCCGCTGATACCCCACAAGGGTGCGTGCTCAGCCCCCTCCTGTACTCCCTGTTCACCCATGACTGCGTGGCCAAGCACGCCTCCAACTCAATCATTAAGTTTGCAGATGACACAACAGGAGTAGCCTTGGTTACCAACGATGACAAGACAGCCTACAAGGAGGAGGTGAGGGCTATGGGAGTGTGGTGCCTGGAAAACAACTTCAGTCAACATCAACAAAAGATGTTTGTGGACTTCAGGAAACAGCAGAGGATGCACCACCCTATCTACATCGACAGGACCCGTAGCACTAACGTCCGTAGCCATTAAGTGCTTTGAAAGGCTGGCCATGGCTCACATCAACACCATTATCCCAGAAATCCTAGACCCACTCCAATTTGCATACCACCCCAACAGATCTACAGATGATGCAATCTCTATTGCACTCCATGCCCTTTCCCACCTGGACAAAAGGAACACCAACGTGAGAATGCTATTCATTGAGTATGGCTCAGTGTTCAATGCCATAGTGCCCTCAAAGCTCATCACTAAAGCTAAGGATCCTGGGACTAAACACCTCCCTCTGCAACTGGATCCTGGACTTCCTGACGGGCCACCCCCCAGGTGGTGAGGGTAGGTGGCAACATTTGTCACACTGATCCTCAACACTAGAGCCCCTCAGGGGTGCGTGCTCAGTCCCCTCCTGTACTCCATTCACCCACGACTGCATGGCCAGGCACGACTCCAACACCATCATTAAGTTTGCAGACAACAGTGGTAGGCCTGATCACCTACAATGACGAGACAGCCTATAGGGAGGAAGTCAGAGACCTGGCCGGGTGGTGCCAGAATAACAACCTATCCCTCAACGTAATCAAGATAAAAAGGAGATAATTGTGGACTACAAGAAAAGGAGGACCGAGCACGCCCCCAGTCTCATCAACCGGGCTGTAGTGGAGAAGGTTGAGAGCTTCAAGTTCCTTGGTGCCCACATCACCAACAAACTAGAATGGTCCAAACACACTAAGACAGCCATGAAGAGGGCACAACAAAGCCTATTCCCCCTAAGGAAACTAAAACGATTTGGCATGGGTCCTCAGATCTTCAAAAAGGTTCTACAGCAACATCACTGCCTGGTACGGCAACTGCACAGCCTCTGACTGCAAGGCACTGCAGAGGGTTGTGCGTACGGCCCAGTACATCACTGGGGCTAAGCTGCCTGCCATCCAGCACCTCTATACCAGGTAGTGTCAGAGGAAGGCCCTAAAAATTGTCAAAGACCCCAGCCATAGACTGTTCTCTCTTCTACCACATGGCAAGCGGTACCGGAGCACCAAGTCTAGGACCAAAAGGCTTCTCAACAGCTTTTATCCCCAAATCATAAGACTCCTGAACAGGTAGTAAAACGCCTACCCGGACTATTTGCATTGTGTCCTGCCACTTTTATATCATTCTAAATGAATAATAATCGCTTTGATTAAAAATATATATATTTTGGAGATGATTTTGTTTTTAAATAACGTACAATGAGCGAGAAAAATGCCAATCTTGAACGTGGGGTGAGACATTGTTACTAACTTGTAAATAAAGGCAGTTTGTTATTTAGAATGATTTATTTCTGTTAGTAGAGGGAGAGAAACCAAAAACCCTACAGTCATCTCATGGGTCTCTCAGTTGAGGTCGCCACGGGTATTGAACCAGCATCTGTAACACAGTGGGCTACAGTAAGAGCAAAACAATCCTACCAAAATAAAATCCTTAGTGTTTTAGTAAGTAATACTGAAGTCGTGCACAATTATCAGTTTCTATTTAGGTTTATGTCACCCATTCATTGTCAGTTAGAGACACAGTAGGACCCAAAAGCATAATCAGTGCTCTAACACCCCCTTGCGCTGGTCTGGCGCAATGAAGTGGTGACGCAGGGTACCATACTAAACCACAAATAATCTAAGTCCAGCAGCATAATCACAAAACCTTTAGTGGAGCAACCACTGTACTCATTTCATATGTGTATACTGTTTTCAATACTATTCTACGGTATCTAATTCATTTGATGTTTACATATCTGGCATTACTTCTCTCATATGTATATACTGTATTCTATACTAAAACCGTTCCACTCTGACATCACTCATCCATATGTATATAGTCTTAATTCATTCCCACTTAGATGTGTGTGTATTGGGTATATAGTGTAATTTGTTAGATATTAATGCACTGTCAGAGCTAAAAGCACAAGCACTTCGCTACACCAGCAATAACATCTGCTAATCAATTGTATGTGACCAATAAAATGTTATTTGAGTGTGCAATTATTTTTATAGCTTATAAATAAAATTGATTGAACATGATTTGGAAAGGCACACACACCTGTCTATATAAGTTCCCACAGTTGACAGTGCATGTCAGAGCAAAAACCAAGCCATGAGGTTGAGCAAATTGTCCGTAGAGCTCCGAGAGAGGCGCTCCTCAGTAAAAAAGGCACATGACAGCCCGCTTGGAATTTGCCAAGATTCTCTGGTCTGAGAAACCAAGATTGAACTCCTTGGCCTGAATGCTAAGCATCACGTCAGCAGGAAACCAAGCACCACTCATAACCTGACTAATACCATCCCTATGGTGAAGCATGGTGGTGGCAGCATCATGCTGTGGGGATGTTTTTCAGTGGCAGGGACTGGGAGACTAGTCGGGATCGAGGGAAAGATGAACGGAGCAAAGTATAGAGCGATCCTTGATGAACACCCGCTCCAGAGCGCTCAGACTGGTGTGAAGGTTCACACCACAATGACCCTAAGCACACAGCCAAGACAAAGGATGAGGAGTGGAATCGGGACAAGTCTCTGAATGTCCTTGAGTGTCCCAGCCAGAGCCCGGACTTGAATCCGATTGAACATCTCTGGAGAGACCTGGAGAGACCTGAAAATAGCTGTGCAGCAATGCTCCCCATCCAACCGGACAAAGCTTGAGTGTATCTGCAGAGAAGGGAGAAACTCATACCCAAGAAGACTTGAGGCGGGAATCACTGCCAAAGGTGTTTCAACCAAGTACTGAGTAAAGGGTCTGAATACTTATGTGAAATGTCTATTTGTAATACATTATTTAAATTTCAATACAATTTAGAATACGACTGTAACGTAACAAAATGTCGAAAAAGGTCAAGGGGTTCGAATTCTTTTCCGAATGCACTGTATATGGGGCAATTTAGAAATTAGGATTTGATAAATTAAGCATTGTTAGGCACTGTTGGCAGAGGCCTATAGATTAATGCGCACATACTTATTTCCAGTGTGTGCCTTGGGTAAAAAAATAATTGGAGCACTCAAAAAAAATCATGAAGTACTCAAACAGCCCAAAAATGTCCAATGCCCATTCCTAGAACTTAATCACACTAAATTCTCCCTGGGCATGCTGCAATCATTTGAAGGATTTTGTGTGTGGCTAACATTAAAAGTTATATAAAGATGATTGGCTTGGGAGACTGAAAAGCTTCCTATTTTCTGTCCAATGGATTTGGATGACCCCTGTACTGCGGGAAATACACCAGGAGTAAACAGGTAGTGGGGCATGATCAGATATTTTACTTATGAGCACTGACTGCACACAGACGTACAATACATTTTTGAAAACAGGCTGATCAGTGATGAGCTGCATTTCTAACTGGAATGGAGTTAAATGGCAAATGGTTGCGTAGGAACCAAAACACTTCCTGACCTTAACAGTCAGATACTTTTGAAACATTGATAATATCATTCACACATACATTCCTACATTTTCAGTCTCACGCATGCCTAAAACGTCTGAGGACGGATGGTGAGCTCCACAATTCTGAGCCTCTGAAGCTGCAAAGTAAAGTATTGGAGCTCCGCTAGCGCTCAGAGTTCAAACCAGTTGAGATAATCAAATCCCTGTTTGTTCATTTTCTAAATATAATTTCCTGCTAAGAGAAAAATGTGTCTATGAAATATTCATGAGCCCATACTCTGAGCGGAGTAGTGGGTAAGATATAAATGCACTAGAACGCAGCTATCATTTATTTGTTTAGCAGAGATCTGCCTCCCTTCTTCCAGGGCGACTTATCAGCCTCCTTAGCACGTAAAAAAAAAAAAATCATTACGAAGTGAGAGTTTTTAAATTGGGGCATTTGAGGCAAAGTACTTTGCTGTAGGGGTAGGACAGCTGTTCCCCACCAAAGAGTGAACAGTGAAGCCAATATCCTTCGGGTCACCAGTGGGCTGCTCTAACCACTCGGCTGGTCCTCTGATTGAAGCCTCCCTCTACCCAGAGCTGCTCCCATTAGCAGAACAGCAGGAAATGGGCCTTCTGCTCCCCAGGGTTGGGCTATTAAAATAGAATTTAAAAAAATAAAACTTGCTCTCTCACTCGTTCGCTCTTTATGAAAGGTGCATAATGGTTAGTTAGGATGATGATAACAATGCCCCCATTAAGCCAATCTAATGCCAACACTTATTTCTACCATTACAGATCTTAATGAGCCGCGGCGAATGAGCCTTGCCCCAGAATAAACTAAAATGAAAAAACAAAAAAATAACTGCTTAGTGAAAACATGCTCACGCCATCGACTACAGATGGCTTGCATAAACACAGCAGCCGAGGCTCCCAGCCCCCTGAAAGAGCTCTTCAAAAATACAAAAGGGGCTAATGAATAACCCAATGGCAAAAAGTAGAGGTCGACTGATTGATTTTTCAATGCCGATACCGATTATTGGAGGACCAAAAAAGCCGATACTCATTAAATCAGACGTTTTTTACATATATATTTGTAATATTGACAATTACAACAATACTGAATGAACACTTATTTTAACTTGAATACATGAATAAAATCAATTTAGTCTCAAATAGATAATGAAACACATTCAATTTGGTTTAAATAATGCAAAAACACAGTGTTGGAGAAGTAAAAGTGCAATATCTGCCATGTAAAAATGTTTACGTTTAAGTTCCTTGCTCAGAACATGAGAACATATGAAAGCTGGTGGTTTAACATGAGTCTTCAATATTCCCAGTTAAAAGGTTTTAGGTTATAGTTATATGAATTATAGGACCATTTATCTATATACCATTTGTATTTCATATACCTTTGGCTATTGGATGTTCTTATAGGCACTATAGTATTGTCAGCCAAATCTCTGGAGTTGATAGGCTTGAAGTCATAAACAGCGCTGTGCATCAAGCATTGCTAAGAGCTGCTGGCAAACGCAATAAAGTGCTGTTTGAATGAATGCTTACAAGCCTGCTGCGGCATACCACCATTCAGTCAGACTGCTCTATCAAATCATATTCTTAATTATAATATAATAAACACACAGAAATATAAGCCTTTGGTCATTAATATGGTCAAATCTGGAAACGATCATTTCGAAAAACAAAACTTTTATTCTTTCAGTGAAATACGGAACCGTTCCATATTTTATCTAACGGGTGGCATCCATAAGTCTAAATATTGCTGTTACATTGCACAACCTTCAATGTTATGTCCTAATTATGTAAAATTCTGGCAAATTAATTACGGTCTTTGTTAGGACTAAATGGTCTTCACACAGTTCGCAACGAGGCAGGCAGCCCAAACTGCTGCATATACTCGGACTCTGCTTGCACTGAACGCATGAGAAGTGACAATTCCCCAAGTTAATATTGCCCGCTAACATGAATTTCTATTAACTACATATGTAGGTTTAAAACAATATACTTGTGTATTGATTTCAAGAAAGGCATTGATGTTTATTGGTTAGGTACATTTGTGCAATGAGTGCTTTTTTTTGCGAACGCGCTTTTGTTAAATCATCGTTTGGCGAAGTAGGCTGTAATTCGATGATAAATTAACAGGCACTGCATTGATTATATGCAGCGCAGAACAAGCTAGTTAACCTAGTAATATCAACCATGTCTACTGATTATGTGAAGATTGATTGTTTTTTATAAGACAAGTTTAATGCTAGCTAGCAACTTAACTTTTTTCTCCTTGCAGCCACAAGGTCCTTTTGATGCTGCACTCGCAAACAGGTGGTCAGCCTACCATGTAGTCCCCTCGTGGACTGCAATGTAATTGGCCATAATTGGCATTCAAAAAGGCAGACTAGCGATTATTATGAAAACTTGAAATAGGCCATGCCGATTAAAAACAGGCGATCTCTAGTAAAACGCATTCATTCCTTCACATTACTTGAGATGAATGAGATAATGTGGTTAACTGCTTTAAAGACAACTGTCCGTAAAAAGGCAGCGATGAATACGGTTTCACTCCATCTAGCAAACAGGTGTCTATGAACAGGCACCACCACCTCCCTTTTCGTGCCTGGGCCAGACAAACTGTGACCTTGTTTAGGGTAGAAAGAAGGTATAATAGAGGGTATCTGGCAGAATAGAGGGAACGGCAAGGGTAGAGGGTATAGGGAAGGATAGAGGGGGAATAGAGAAGGATAAGAGAAGGATAGGTGTAGCTATAGGTAAAGTACAGCTGCTGTGCATGAAGTGTGGGATGTCGATCACATCAACAGTATGTGTTGGGGAAAATTCAATTACAGCCTAATGAAGAGCGAGACAACCCCCCCCCCCCAAGCGAGCAACTAAGCTTGATAATTAGCCAACGCAAGGAGGCATGAGGCAAGCATCAGACAGACAGGTGAAGGGGTTTTAATAATGCTGGGCAGGAAGAGCTGGGCTGCCCATCTTCAGTGCATCTGCTCACATCACCACCACAGTGTGATTAATGCAGCCTGGCCTGACTTTCATTCATCACAAAGCATGGCAGCCCTCTGTTCTCACCATCACTTCTCTGGTCTCTCTCTCGCTCTATACACAGTGTATAAAACATTAAGGACACCTTCCTAATATTGAGTTTTGTGGCCCCCCTCCCCCACAAGTGACATCAAGAAAGGAACATAGCTTTCACCTGGTCAGTCTGTCATGGAAAGAGCAGGTTGGTGGATTTTGTACACTCAGTCTATATCATCACCATCTATTTTTTTATTTTATTTGACCTTTATTTAACTATGCAAGTCAGTTAAGAACAAATTCTTATTTTCAATGACGGCCTAGGAACAGTGGGTTAACTGCCTGTTCAGGGGCAGAACGGCAGATTTGTACCTTGTCAGCTCGGGGATATGAACTTGCAACCTTTCGGTTACTAGTCCAACGCTCTAACCACTAGGCTACAGACTGCCTATTGTCCTCTCTTTAAGGTCCATCACCTCCCCTTGCAGTTAGTGTTTTTTTCCCAACTCTCAAATGCAATCCATCTCTCCCTTCAAATTCTCTCCATTGGGTGTGCAGAGTTTCTCACTCCATCTCAAAGTCTCTTCCCCCCCTCCATTTGACAGATTTCACAGGGAGTGATAAAACAGTTCAAAGTGCCTCCACCCCTACTGCCAGCTGTCTCTGGTAAAGAGGGCACACAAAGATTATAGAACCTCCCCTTAATTCACTGTTGCTTAATGATGATTAAAAATAGGACCCGCCGGGGTTTAAGTCATCAGATGACACAGCAGCAGTGGTGTTGCATCGGAGGAGAGAAACATGTTGAGAACAACACAGCAGCAGTGTTGCGTCGGGGGAGAGAAACAAGTTCAAAACGATGCCCCTGAGCCTTATGTGGAGTTGGTTATGACTGATGGCGACACAGATAAGACAACAGGGTGTTGACAGAACAGGGAGGCCACAAAGCAATATGGAGGCCATCTTCCCAGACATGTATGTGTTAGTGCAGGTCGGACAGTGTTTCTACCGACTACCTAAACACACTGTTTGTGAAGCAGGGAGATGGAAGGCAGATAGATGCTACTAGACTGTGTACACTGCTGTGGATTAGACAGGGAGTTTAGATTTAATGTACTATAAGACAACGCAGAAGGGAATGTCCTATACAGTCTTAGCCACAACAACCCCGCTATGACCGCTAGATAAATCTTCTGAATTACTTCTCGGACTGAAGATTGTTTGGAACTAGCCTCCATACTTCCTTCTGCCAAATGAATACTTTTTAAAAATGTGCTTGCTGAAGGTCAGTAAATATTTTGGAAATAACTACAAATTCAACCCATAAATGTTATCTAAATGTAATGGTGCAGGGAACACTGCAGTTCCAAGACAGAAAGCTACAACTAGGGTATCAGGTGCTCTGGCTCCGCTGACAGAAAGCCATGACAAGTGATTGAGTGCCAGTGGAGGGAAGAAAGGGAGCGAAAGAGGCTCAAAAGAGAGGATGAAAGGAAGAGAGAGAGGTGCATGTGACAGGACGGGGACGAGTGTAAATCGGGTAGGGGGACGGGGACGGGGGGGGTCTGATGCATTGCAGCCGTTCACTCAATTGATCCCATCAGGGGCTCGAGAGTGTGCGAGTAATTGGACGATCAATCTGCCAATGACAGGCCTCCATCACAGAGCGCCGCTCGATGCACGGAGCAGTCCCGCCTAGACGGATGGGGATGTCACAAACCCCCATCAATGATGGAAACACCAGGTGCCGCATTGTCAAACACTCCCCAATAAAATAAAGCCCCATTTAGACAGAGGGCCATTTTAGTGGCATTGCGAGTCCCGGTATGAGCTCACGTAGTGGCACTAAAGCCCCATGTCACAGACTGGTTATGGATCTGGTGTGGCGTTTATAGGGGGGAATGGAACAATGGACGGATTAAATCAATTAGGGTGAAATCTCCATGAAAATGGCTAGTGGTAGAGGGCCAGACAGCGGCATCAGTCAAACAGCTGCGTGACAGTATCCCACATGGGAGAATAGTGTGGCAGCCTGGTGGCAGGACCAGGTTACCGATTGGGCACGTGCCCCGGGGCCCCTGACCTCCAGGTGGTCCCCTACCACAAAAACTAAAACTAAAAACACTTGGAGGTGGTGGGGCCCCAGATTACATACGAACACATCATATGCAATGCGATAATGTATTGCACTGTAGTAAATTAGCTTTCAAAACTGCAACATTTTCTCTCATCCTTGTGAAGAACAGCATGAGAAAATGTGAAGAACAGCATGAGAAAATGTGAAGAACAGCATGAGATCAGTAATAGAAACAGCACATTGTTCTCTGCACCATGGCAAACTGTAGAATTGCAAGAAATTTGCTTTAAAACTGCTAAATTGTCTCTCTGCCTCAACACACAATGTGTAGAATAGCATTATGAAACTACATTTCCCTCTGCTCTAGGGCAAAATGTATTGAAATGCACCACCCCCCAAAAAATGGTTTCTTAATTATAATATATATATAAAAAATAAAAATAAATGTGTTGGGGGGGCCCCGTGGAGTTAGGTTCCCCAGGGCCCCAAATGCAGTAGTCTGGCCCTGCCTGGTGGCTATGTCAACCTGGAGAAAAATCCAAGCCCACCTTTCTGACAGGAGCTGCGGGGGATGACGAGAAGTAGAGCAACAGTTTAAAATATGTGAAATTGTGAGAGAAAGTAAAACCCTGAGCGCTCTGATTCATGACACGTAGATTAAGGGGCTTTGCAAATCTGATCCCTACAAAAGCAGAACATGATGATGCAATATGGGACAGGGGAAAAGATCAGCTGATCGACCTCACACAAAGATTTTGGTCAGCGCCCTTGGCACTGTCTGTCATCCTCTCTGTACAGCCCCAACAACCCACTAGACAACTTACTGCATAGGATCTGACAGGCAGAACAACCTCCTGTGCTGAGCGCTGTCCTGTCTGCATCGTGAAATCACCTGCACTCCCTGACCAACGCTGCTTGACAACAGTGGGCACGGAGCTCAAGCACAGGGCTCAAGCACAGGACAAAAAGTCCCTGGCATTTAACCTCCCCATTCCTGAGGTGACAGTCTGACACTGGCACAGCCGTTCCACCGCAGTAACAGCTCCCTTCCACCTCAGGTGTCCACCAACCTGGGTGTCCAGGAGGGAGAGTGGAGAGGAATGGCGAGTGAAAAAAAAGAGGAAAAGATAGGAAGAGAGAGAAAGTGTCAGTGCTGATTGTGCTGCTTTGACTCCAACCTTCCGCCTCAGCTGCTCAGTGAAAATCAGAGCTGCCCACAAGACAGACCTGGCAACACAATGTACGCGTGGGCGGAAGAGACAGACAGATAGGGGAGATGAGCCTGATAGAGGAAGGGAGAAGTAGAATGAGAGGGGACTGTGCAATCGGAATGAAGAGCAGGCTAGGTTGTCATACTAGTGTGAGAAAATAAGTCAATACAGTGTATTCAAAGTATTCAGACCCCGTGACTTTTTCAGCATTTTGTTACCTTACAGCCTTATTCCAAAATGGATTAAATACAATACCCCACAATGACAAAACATTTTTCTACATTGTAGAATAATAGTAAAGACATCAAAACTATAAAATAACACATATGGAATCATGTAATATAATCTTCAAAGTAGCCAAATCAAATCAATTTGATTTATAAAGCCCTTCTTACATCAGCTGATCTCAAAGTGCTGTACAGAAACCCAGCCTAAATCCCCAAACAGCAAGCAATGCTGGTGTAGATTTTCAACAGTCTTGAAGGAGTTCCCACATATGCTGAGCACTTGTTGGCTGCTTTTTCTTCACTCTGCGGTCAAACTCATCCTAAACCATCTCAATTGGGTTGAGGTCAGGTGATTGTGGAGGCCAGGTAATCTGATGCACTCCATTACTCTCCTTCTTGGTCAAACAGCCCTTACATAGCCTGGAGGTGTGTTGCATCATTGTTCTGTTGAAAAACAAATTATAGTTCCATTGAGCACAAACCACATGGGATGGCGTATGGCTGCAGAATGCTGTGCTAGCCATGCTGGTTAAGTGTGCCTTGAATTCAAAATAAAATTGTGTCACCAGCAAAGCACCCCTACACCTACTCCTCCATGCTTCACAGTGGGAACCACACATGCGGCGGTCAGCCGTTCACCTACTTCGCGTCTCAAAAAAATATGGTGGTTGGCACCAAAAACATCAAATTTGGACTCATCAGATCAAAGAACAGATTTCAACCGGTCTAATGTCCATCACTTGTGTTTCTTGGCCCAAACTAGTCTCTTCTTCTTAAAGGTGTCCTTTAGTTGTGGTTTCTTTGCAGCATTTCGACCATGAAGGCCTGATTCCTGCAGTCTCCTCTGAACAGTTGATGTTGAGATGTGTAGGTTACTTGCTCTCTGAAGCATTTATTTGGGCTGCAATCTGAGATGCAGTTAATTCTAATGAATTTATCCTCTACAGCAGAGGTAACTCTGGGTTTTCCATCCCTGTGGCGGTCCTCATGAAAGCCAGTTTCATCATAGCGCTTGATGGTTTTTGCGACTGCTCGAGGAAACTTTTAAAGTTCTCGAAATCTTCCTGATTGACTGACCTTCATGTCTTAAAGTGATGGACTCTCGTTTCTCCTGTTAATTGAAATGCATTCCTGGTGACTACCTCATGAAGCTGGTTGAGAGAATGCCAAGAGTGTGCAAAGCTGTCATCAAGGCAAAGGGTGGCTACTTTGAAGAATCTCAAATATATTTTTGATTTGTTTAACACCTGTTTGGTTACTACATGATTCTGTGTTATTTCATAGTTTTGATGTCTTCACCATTATTCTACAATGAAGTAAAAATAAAGAAGAAAACTGGAATTAGTAGGTGTGTCCGAATTTTGACTGGTACTGTAAGTATTCAGACCCTTTGCTATGAGACTCGAAATTGAGCTTAGGTGCATCTAGGGTTGCACATTTTGGGGAATATTCAGCAGGTGGAAACTATCCGTGGGAATTAATGGAAATATGCAAATTGATATTAATACAATTTAAATGTAGATGTTTTTTGGATTGAACATAACCATATCATATGGAGACAAACATTTTACCTTATCCTAAGTAGACAATTTCAAATCATTAATTCCTTCCTAAAAAAATATTTAGTTACGAATTTAAATTCAAATTAAATGAGTTGACTCTTCACATGGGATGATTTCACTGAACAACAAAAGGGAATATTGAATGATCCATCGCATCTCCCAAAAACATTTAACACACATCTGTAAAATGATAGTCTAGTAGAAACTAGAGCTTTGGTTGTCTTCCTCTCAGGCTTCCATGTCTTCTCCCTGGATGACCTCAATGTCCACCTCTTGAACATCAGACTCTGAGGCCTCATCTTCACTGTCACTTTCCAACCTTGTTGAGGATGGCTCGTGTCAGGCTCAAAAAAACACAAATTTGCCCGGATGGCCACCAGTTTTTCAACCCTTGTATTGGTCAGCCTGTTGCATGCTTTGGTGTGTGTGTTCCCAAACAAGGACCAGCTGCAAACCGAGGCGGTTGAAGTCGGAGGGATTTGGAGGATGATGGAGGGAACAGGGGAAAGATCCTCAGATCCACAAAGTCCCTTCCACAAGGTGGCTGATGAGATATGTTGGTACGACTGCCTTATTGCATCTCCATGCCAAAGCCCTTGCTTGGAAATGTACTTCGCTAGACTGCCAATAACCTTGCCCTCATCCAGGCCAAGGTGGTGAGACACAGTAGTGATAACACCATAGGCATTGTTGATCTCGCACCAGACAGACAGGATGCTCTTGCCAGCATACTTGGGGTCCAACATGTACACTGCAGCGTGTATGGGTATCACTGCTGTATCAATGCTTTTTGATGCATTTTAGAACTGCAGTTTCCTCTGCTTGGAGCAACAGTGAAGTGGGCAGGGCAGTACAGATTTCTTCTATTATATCTGCAAGCAGAATCTGAACATCAGACAGGATGGCACTGTCTCCCTAAATCCATTCAATGGCTACTGCTATAGGTTTCAGGAGTTTCAGGCAGCTTACCACTCTCACCAAAAATACATAATCCAGGAGGATCCTCTTGATGGGGCTGTCCATATTGGCAGACTGTGATATGGCACTTTCTTGGAGAGACTCCTTTCCCTCCAGGAGACTGTCAAACATTTTTATTTTACCTTTATTTAGCCAGGTAGGCTAGTTGAGAACAAGTTCTCATTTGCAACTGCGACCTGGCCCAGGTAAAGCACAGCAATTTGACTCATACAACAACAGAGTTACACATGGAATAAACAAAAACAGTCAATAATACAGTAGAACAAAAGAAAACAAAAAGTCTATATACAGTGAGTGCAAATGAGGTAAGATAAGGGAGTTATGGCAATAAATAGGCCATGGTGGCGAAGTAATTACAATATAGCAATTAAACACTGGAATGGTAGATTGCACATTCATCTTCTGCCCAATAGCGATACTGGGATGCAAATGAGCAAGATAACTAAATAAATAAATACATAAATACAGTATGAGGATGAGGTAGGTAGATAGATGGGCTGTTTACAGATGGCCTATGTACAGGTGCAGTGATCTGTGAGCTGCTCTGACAGCTGATGCTTAAAGTTAGTGAGGGAGATACGAGTCTCCAGCTTCAGAGATTTTCGTAATTCGTTCCAGTCATTGGCAGCAGAGAACTGGAAGGAAAGATGACCAAAGGAGGAATTGGCTTTGGGGGTGACCAGTGAGATATACCCACTGGAGCGCGTGCTACGAGTGGGTGCTGCTATGGTGACCAGTGAGCTGAGATGAGGTGGGGCTTTACCTAGCAGAGACTTATAGATGACCAGGATCCAGTGGGTTTGGCGACAAATATGAAGCGAGGGCCAGCCAATGAGAGCGTACAGGTCGCAATGGTGGGTAGTGTAAGGGGCTTTGGTGACAAAACGGATGGCACTGTGATCGACTGCATCCAGTTTGTTGAGTAGAGTGTTGGAAGCTATTTCATAGATGACATCACTGAAGTCTATGTAATTTTGGATTGGAGATGCTTAATGTGAGTCTGGAAGGAGAGTTTACAGTCTAACCAGACACCAAGGTATTTGTAGTTGTCCACGTATTCTAAGTCAGAGCCGTCCAGAGTAGTGATGCTGGACGGGCGAGCAGGTGCGGCAGTGATCGGTTGAATAGCATGCATGAGTTGTATGGCATTGAAGCTCGTCTAGAGGTTAGTTAACACAGTGTCCAAAGAGGGGCCAGAAGTATACCGAATGGTGTCGTCTGCGTAGAGGTGTATCAGAGTATCACCAGCAGCAAGAGCGACATCGATGTATTCAGAGAAAAGAGTCGGCCCGAGAATTGAACCCTGTGGCACCCCCATAGAGACTGCCAGAGGTCCGGACAACAGGCCCTCCAATTTGACACACTGAACTCTGTCTGCAAAGTAGTTGGTGAACCAGGCGAGGCAATCATTTGAGAAACCAAGGCGGTCGAGTCTGCCAATAAGAATGTGGTGATTGACAAGAGTCGAAAGCCTTGGCCAGGTCGATGAATACGGCTGCACAGCAATGTCTCTTATCGATGTCGTTTAGAACCTTGAGCGTGGCTGAGGTGCACCCATGACCAGCTCTGTAACTAGATTGCATAGTGGAGAAGGTACAGTGGGATTTTGAAAAGGTCGGTAATCTGTTTTTTAACTTGGCTTTCAAAGACCTTAGAAAGACAGGGTAGGATAGATATAGGTCTGAAGCAGTTTGGGTCTAGAGTGTAACCCCCTTCGAAGCGGGGGATGACCGCAGCAGCTTTCCAATCTTTGGGAATCCCAGACGATACAAAAGAGAGGTTGAACAGGCTAGTAATAGGGGTTGCAACAATTTCGGCAGATAATTTTTAGAAAGAGAGGACCCAGATTGTCTAGCCCGGCTGATTTGTAGGTGTCCAGATTTTGCAGCTCTTTCAGAACATCTATCTGGATATGGGTGAAGGAGAAATGGTGGGGGATCAGATAGATATATCTATCTATAGACGGAATTAATCGAACAAAAAGACAATTTGTGATGTTTATGGGACATATTGGAGTGCCAACAAAAGAAGCTCGTCAAAGGTAAGGCGTGAATTATATTTTTATTTCTGCGTTTTGTGTCGAGCCTGCAGGGTTGAAATATGGTTTCTCTCTTTGTTTACGGAGGTGCTATCCTCAGATACTAGCATTGCTTGCTTTCACCGAAAAGCCTTTTTGAAATCTGACATGTTGGCTGGATTCACAACAAGTGTAGCTTAAATTTGCTATCTTGCATGTGTGATTTCATGAAAGTTTGATTTTTATAGTAATTTATTTGAATTTGGCGCTCTGCATTTTCCCTGGCTTTTGGCCATTTAGAACTTTGATGACTAATGTGAAGGGGAGTCGAATGAGACAGGAAATAGTCACCAGTGCCACGAGTTGACCATGCTTTCACCAGGCGTGTTCACAGGGGAAGGACTTGCATTCCACCGCTCATCTGAAGTAATTCTAATTCTCCGGTTGGAACGTTATTCAAGATATATGTAAACAACATTCTAAAGATTGATTCAGTACATCGGTTGACATGTTTCTACTGACTGTTACGGAACTTTTGGACATTTCGTCACGTTATAGTGGACGCGCTTTGTGACTTTGGAATTGTTTACCAAACGCACTAACCAAAGTAACTAATTGGACATAAATACCAGACATTTTCGAACAATTCAAGCATTTATTGTGGACCTGGGATTTCTAGGACTGGATTCTGATGAAGTTCATCAAAGGTAAGGAAACATTTATCATGTATTTTCTGGTTTCTGTTGACTCCAACATGGAGGCTAATTTGGCTACTGTTCTGAGTGCCGTATCAGATTATTGTATGGGTTGCTTTTTCTGTAAACCTTTTTTGAAATCTGACAAAGCGGTTCATTAAGGAGAGGTATATCTATAATTCCATGTGTATAACTTGTATTGTCATCTACATTTATGAGAAATTCTGTCGAAACGATGTGGCTATGCAAAATCACTTGATGTTTTTGGAACTAGTGAATCTAACGCGCCAATGTAAACTGATTTTTTTATATAAATATGAACTTTATCAAACAAAACATACATGTCCAACTGGTCCTTTTGTGGCAGGGCAGAAATGCAGTGGAAATGGTTTTGGGGGATTCAGTTAATTTGCATTCATCTGATCACTCTTCATAACATTCTGGAGTATATGCAAATTGCCATCATACAAACTGAGGCAGCAGACTGTGAAAATTAATATTTGTGTCTTATCCCTCGTCTGTGCTCGTGTAGAATACTGGCGGAGGGGTGGAGATTATGTAGTAAATTATTCCATACCCACAAACAAACATTCAACCACCCGAGAGAAGATTGCAATTCAGTCTGCATTCTCTATGATTTGCTTGACCGCCACTTGAACTCTGTTGAACTCTGCATCCAGCAAATGAGTAGATAAAGCATGTCTGGTTGGAGGGGTGTATGCTGGGCGAAGAAATCAGACATCTCTTTCAATACACCTTGCCTGTGAGTATCAGAGGCGAACCAGTTGCATACGTAGACATTCATCAGCATTTCTCTTACTACGTTCCTCCATTGAGTCAAAAAAACTTCTGATTCCAGGAGGACCATGAGCTGTTGCTGTCGATATGGTGGCTGATTCATAATTTTCAACTCGAATAGAAGTAGAGGGACTTTTGTCAGAGTTAGCTTGTTGTGAGCGCTGAGGGAACTTTATGCACTTGGCCAGATGATTCTGCATCTTTGTTGCATTCTTCACATATGATTTGGCACAGTATTTGCAAATGTAAACAGCTTGTCCTTTGTACATTAGCTGCAGTGAAATGTCTCCACACATTAGATCGTGCCCATGGCATTTTCCTGTAAAGATAAGGAAAAAAAATAGTTAAAAAAATAATAATACAATTCCATGTACAGATAAATAGTTAAGCAGTTAAATTAAACTCCTTTGTAAGATAAAATGCTAAACACCACATGGTAGCAAAAACTAACTAGCAGAAATTGGTAAAAAGTAAAAAATGATTTAAACACACTTTGCTGTAGGCTACTATTTACTAGTTAACAAAAAATGATGTAATAAAATATATTCACCCCACCCAGTATTGTAATCAAAACTTACCAGAAAGGATGTAGTCCTAGAAATTGCCAAGAAACTGACGATCTCGTACAACGCTGTGTACTAATCCCTTCACAGAATAGCTCTAACCAGAATAGAAGAGTGAGAGGCCCCGATGCCCAACTGAGCAAGAGGACAAGTACATTAGTGTGTCAAGTTTGAGAAACAGATGCTTCACCAGTCCTCAACTAGCAGCTTCATTAAATAGTACCCGCAAAACACCAGTCTCAACGTCAACAGTGAAGACGCGACTCCGGGATGCTGGCCTTCTGGGTAGAGTTCTTCTGTCCATCTTAATCTTTTCTTTTTAATTGTTGGCTCAGACAGTGTAGTAGTGTGGGCTCAATAGCATCTCATTAGTTTGCAAGATCTTGAGAATCAGCTGTACATGTGATGGAAGAATGCACTGTGCATGCAGAGGGTTGCAATTCCATTGAATTGGGGAGTGCATTCTGATGAATATCATCAAAGTTAAGTGAATATTTAAAATGCTATTTCTGTGTAATGTTGACTACCCAATATGGCGGGTATCTTTTTGGCTGCTTTGTTGTCTAAAGGCTGTACTCATATTACTGCATGGTTTGCTTTCTCCGTAAAGTTTTTTTGAAATCTGACACAGCGGTTGCATTAAGGAGAAGTTTATCTAAAGTTCCATGCATAACACTTGTATTGATCAACATTTATGTATTTCTATAAATTGATGTGGCTCTCTGCAATATCACCAGATGTTTTAGAACTACTGAACGTAACACGCCAATGTAAACTCAGATTTTTTAAATATAAATTACCTTTATCAAACAAAACATGTATTGTGCAATATGAAGTCCTACGAGTGTCATCTGATGAAGATCAAAGGTTAGTGATTAATTTGATCCCTATTTCTGTTTTTTTGCGACTCCTCTCTTTGGCTGGAAAAATGGCTGTGTTTTTCTGTGGCTTGGTGGTGACCTAACAATCATTTGTGGTGCTTTCACTGTAAATCCTTTTTGAAATCAGACACTGTGGCTGGATTAATGAGATTTGTATCTTTAAAATGGTGTAAAATACTTGTATGCTTGAGGAATTTTAATTATGAGATTCTTGTTGTTTTGAATTTGGCGCCCTGCACTTTCACTGGTTGTTGCGGGGGGGGGGGGGGGCAAACAAGCTAGACAGGTTAATTTCCCCGGGGTAAGTTTCCAACCCTTTGCAACCCTAGGTGCATCCTGTTTCCATTGATTATCTTTGAGCTGTTTCTAAAACTTGATTGAAGTCCACCTGTGGTAAATTCTATTGATTGGACATGATTTGGTAAGGTTCCAAAGCTGACTCTTCCTAGAACTTGGTCAGGGAGGTGACCAAGAACCCGATGGTTACTCTGACAGAGCTCCAAATGAAATCTAATCAAATTGTATTTGTCACATACACATTGTTAGCGGATGTTAATGCGAGTGTAGCGAAATGCTTGTGCTTCTAGTTGCGACAATGCAGTAATAACCAACGAGTAATCTAACCTAACAATTTCACAACAACTACCTTATACACACACACACACACACACACACACACACACACACACACACACACACACACACACACACACACACGTAAAGGGATGAAGAATATGTACATAAAGATATATGAATGCGTGATGGTACAGAATGGCATAGGCAAGATGCAGTAGATGGTATCGAGTACAGTATATACATATGAGATGAGCAATGTAGGGTATGTAAACATTATATTAAGCGGCATTGTTTAAAGTGGCTAGTGATAATTTTTTTACATGTATGGCAGCAGCCACTCAATGTTAGTGGTGGCTGTTTAACAGTCTGGTGGCCTTGAGATAGAAGCTGTTTTTCAGTATCTTGGTCCCTGCTTTGACGCACCTGTACTGACCTCGCCTTCTGGATGGGCTATAGCGGGGTGAACAGGCAGTGGATCGGGTGGTTGTTGTCCTTGATGATCTTTATGGCCTTCCTGTGACATCGGGTGGTGTAGGTGTCCTGGAGGGCAGGTAGTGATGCGTTGTGCAGACCTCACTACCCTCTGGAGAGCCTTACGGTTGTGGGCGGAGCAGTTGCCGTACCAGGCGGTGATATAGCCCGACAGGATGCTCTCAATTGTGCATCTGTAGAAGTTTGTGAGTTCTTTTGGTGACAAGCCAAATTTCTTCAGCCACCTGAGGTTGAAGAGGCGCTGCTGCGCCTTCACCACGCTGTCCGTGTGGGTGGACCAATTCAGTTTGTACGTGATGTGTACGCCGAGGAACTTAAAACTTTCGAGAAGACTCGAGGCTGTGATCGCTGCCAAACGTGCAACAACAAAAGTACTGAGTAAAAGATATGAATACTTACGTGAACGTGATAGTTCCATATTTTACTTTAATACATTTGCACAAATTTCTAAAAACCTTTTTTTGCTTTGTCATTATGGGGTATTGTGTGTAAATTGATGAAGAAAAATAACTATTTAATCCATTTTAGAATAAGGCTATAATGTAACAAAATGTGGAAAAAGTCAAGTGTCTGAATATTTTCTGAATGCACTGGAAATGTACCACGAAGGCAACAATTGGCATATGAGTAAAAACAGGCAGCTTAAAAGCATCCAAAGTTGACCTGGCTTTGTCTGACAATGTGCGTCATTTGGCTTCTGACGATAATTGCTTTAGTGCACCGCATATTTTAATGCTGGTTTGAGGCCCCATCTGACGGCCTGTCATCTGTTCCTGATTGCACAGGAACTGAGCGCAGACTTTTATAAAAGAGAGACTAAAACTGGAGCTGATGAGCCCAGGGTGATTCTCATGTTCTCTGAGACACCGTCTTAAAAGAGACAACACCCCACCTGAAAACCAGCGTAATGGGAGGGAGATTGGAGAGATTAAGAACATGCTGAACGGAATAGGAAAATTAGTCTGGCTGTAAAGTACTCTGCATGCGTCTTCTGAGATGATGATGATAAACGAAGGGGAAATATCTGTGTTCCTACAGCAGGCACAATGAGTAGATGTACAGGCCTCTTACACAAAAGGAAAAAACAGATAAACCATTAATAATGAATAGGTTTGTTGATTATAGCAACTTGCTGATATGTACCTTGGAGGCCCATGGTACAAGTGACGAGGATGTACCAGTGACGAGAACCATTCACCGCTGGTCTGACAAATCGGAAGCCACGCTCCAAGATTGTTTTGATCACACGGACTGGAATATGTTCCAGTCAGCCTCAGAAAATGACATTGATCTATACACTGACTTGGTGAGTGCATTTATAAATAAGTGCATTGGAGATGTCGTACCCACTGTGACTATTAAAACCTACCCTAACTAGAAACTGTGGATGATGGAGGCATTTGCGAAAAACTGAAAGTGCGATCCACCGCATTTAAGCATGGAAAGAGGTCTGGAGATATGGCTGAATATAAACAGTGTAGTTATTCACTCCACAAAGCAATCAAACAAGCAAAATGCCAGTACAGGCAATTCAACAGCTCAGACACGAGACGGATGTGGCAGGGTCCACAGGAAATCACGGACTACAAACAAACACATTCTTTGCCCACTTTGAGGATAATACAGTGTAACCGTCGCGGCTCACTAACGAAGACACAGGCCCCCCCTATCCTTCTCAGTGGCTGACGTGAGTAAAACCCTCACAAGGCTGCTGGCCAAGACGGCATCCATAGCCGCGTCCTCAGAGCATGCGCAGACCCGCTGGCTAGTGTGTTTACGTGCATATTTAATTGTTCCCTATCCCAGTCTGTTGTCCCCATATGCTTCAAGATGGCTACCATTGTTCCTGTACCCAAGAAGGCAAAGACAACTGAACTAAATGACTACCACCCATAGTGCTTACTTCTGTCATCATGAAATGCTTTGAGAGACTAGTCAAGGATCATATCACCGCCTCCTTACCGGCCACCCGAGACACACGTCAGTTTGCATACCGCCCCAACAGGTCCACAGATGACACAATCGTCATGGCACTGCACACTGCCCTATGCCTTCTGGACAAAAATAAACCTATTTAAAAATTATGTTCATTGACTACAGCTCAGCATTCAACACCATAGTAACCTCCAAGCTCATCATCAAGCTGGAGGCCCTGGGTCTCAACCCCTCCCTGTGCAACTGGGTCCTGGAATTTGACGGGCTGCCACTAGGTGGTGAAGGTAGGAAACAACATCTTCATGTCAATGACCCTCAACACTAGGGCCTCACAACGGTGTGTGCTCAGCCCTCTCCTGTACTCCCTGTTCACCCATGACTGCATGGCCATGCACACCTCTAACTCAATCATCAAGCTTGCAGATGACACAACAGTGGTGGGCTTGATCACCAAAAACGGCGAGAGAGCCTATAGGGAGGACGTGAGTGCACTGAGTGTGATGTCAGGAAAACAACCTCTCACTCAAAGTCAACAAAACAAAAGGAGGTGATCCTGTACTTCAGGAAACAGTAAAGGGAGCACCCCCCTATCCACATCAGGGTCAGGGGGGGGTCAGTAGTGGAGAAGGTGGGAAGTGTTAAGTTCCTGGGCGTACACATCACAGACAAACTGAAATGGTCCCCCCACACAGACAGTGTGGTGAAGGCGGCGTAACAGCGCCTCTTCAACCTCAGGAGGCTGAAGAAATTTGGCTTGTCACCCAAAGTCCCGACAAACTTTTTACAGATGCAAAATCGAGAGCATCCTGTTGGGCTGTATCACAGCCTGGTAAGGCAACTGCACCGCCCACAACCGCAAGGCTCTCCAGAGGGTGGTGCGGTCTGCACAACACATCACCGGGGGCAAACTACCTGCCCTCCATGACATCTACACCACCCGATGTCACAGGAAGGCCAAAATCATCAAGGACAACAACCAACCGAGCCACTGCCTGTTCACACCGCTATCATCCAGAAGGCGAGGTCAGTACAGGTGCATCAAAGCTGGGACCGAGAGACTGAAAAACAGCTTCTATCTCAAGGCCATCAGACTGCTAAACAGCAATCACTAACTCCGAGGTTGCTGCCCACATTGAGACCCAATCACTAGTCTCTAAATAATGCCACTTTAATAAATGTGTACATATATTACATTACTCATATCACATGTATATACTGTATTTTATACCATCTACTGCACCTTGCCTATGCCGCTCGACCATCGCTCATCCATATATTTATATGTACATATTCTCATCCACCCCTTTAGATGTGTGTATTAGGTAGTTGGGGAATTGTTAGATTACTTGTTAGATGTGTGTATTAAGTAGTTGATGGGAATTGTTAGATATTACTGCACTGTTGGAACTAGAAGCACAAGTATTTCACTACACTTGCATTAACATCTGCTAACCATGTGTATGTGACCAATAAAATGTTATGTTGTTCAAAAACCTCTTAATTTGAACCACTCAGACAAATACTGTACTTCAATTCCATATGCAACTACCGCACACTGACGAATAATTTGGTATTGCAAATGTCATGTGAAAATGCAATGAATCGTCATGATGAATCCTGTGATACTACATTTCCTTAAATCCACTGAAAGACAGATGGTTTATTCGGTCTGGAACATGAACAGCAGAACATATACATTGCATCCCTTATTCATTAGTTCATGCTTTCTGCACTATGCTCAAAATGAAAATGCTGTGATGGGGCAAGGGAAACAGTTCTATACTGAAAACATACGCTAAATGGAAGATATACTGAAAACATACGCTAAATGGAAGTTATACTGAAAACATACGCTAAATGGAAGTTATACTGAAAAGCCCAACAACAAAAGACTGACTTTGCAGTGACTTAATGAAGAGGAAGAGAAAAGTTTGGTTGAATAACACAAAAATGAAGATCACAGGTAAGACAAATGATCAAACATTGCTTATGATACAAAAGCCTGGAAACATTTTGCAGATGTCGCAGCAGTTGGTTGTGTACTGATATGTACACTAGGGCATAATTACCATAGCTACCGAGAGGTTAGTTAATGATTACAAACACCTACCATGCGTTTCATCAATAGTACTACATTGTTTTCCATATCTCCTATGACCAGCAAAAGCCAATTGTAACCAAACCATTCCGTTTTATTATTTTAACTAGTCAAGTCCGTTAAGAACAAATTCTTATTTACAATGACGGCCAACCCCGGCCAAACCCTTACACGGACGACGCTGGGCCAATTGTGCACCGCCCTATTGGTTTCCCAATCACAGCTGGTTCTAATACAGCCTGGAATCGAATCAGGGTCTGTAGTGACGCCTATAGCACTGAGATGCAGTACCTAAGACTGCTGCGCCACTCGGGAGCCCCAATGTGCATTCATCCAAATAATAAAATCTGCATTACCACAGGCTAGCTAGCTACCACTGAAGATATGAAAGTAGGAAAGGCTAATCACCACCAAATAACAAATTAGGTGGTTTCACTTGGTGGTGGGAGGAGGCGTATAAAGAATGCCGTGGCCTCACTGCTGCAAATGAGTCACGCAGGGCTGGCACAGGACCTGGATTGATTATAGCCCAAAGTCTTTTTTTCTTCATAAAGAAGCCCGAATAGCAATCACACATTGGACAGCATTAGCATAATCATTTGTTCATTTTCCCTGAGCAAATATGACTCGTCCACAGCTCTGTGTCAGAAGGAGCTATACAGTACGGTGTGCGTGATTCAGCAGCACTGTAGGCTCTATGCAACCCCACGCTAAAGTCTATAGAATGTGACCTATACCATTTACAATCTTTGTACATTGCACTGCAGTGTGTAGATCACATGATGGCCTGACATATTCTGCACCCCTATAACTAAGCACCCCTATTCACTCTTCTATTTAGCCAGAATGCATTATTAAATATTCTGGGAGAAAGTGTGGGCAAGAATTTATACACCTCTGATTCATTATGTAAGAGTTCAGAGTCGTGCATTGACTCCATAGTTCAAACTGATTAAACCGTGTTTGGGAACACAAACAGACTGTAGAATTATTTTTAAACAGGCCTACTCAAACACTAGTCTTCAATGTCCAGTCAGCAGCACTGCTGGTTTTAATCCTTCCACATCTAACCAGCGGCTGATTCAGTCCTGACAACAGGTGATTTTCCCCCTCACTGACATTAAAGTCAAGATCTGTATACGATTTCCAGTAATTTGTGGCCTGTGTGGTCTAGTGGTTAGAGCCGCTAACTGACCCCAGCACACTTTAATATGCCAGAGTCGGCATGGGTTTGAATCCTCCTCCTACCTTTCCAATCTTTTCTCAACTGTCCCTATACCCACCCACACACCCACGTTCAAAAGTTCAGGGTCACTTAGAAATGTTTGTTTTTGAAAGAAAAGCATGTTTTTTTGTCCATTAATATAACATGAAATTGATCAGAAACACAGTGTAGACATTGTTAATGTTGTAAATAACTATTGTAGCTGGAAACAGCTGATTTATAATGGAATATCTACGTAGGCGTACAGAGGCCCATTATCAGCAAACATCACTCCTGTGTTCCAATGGCACATTGTGTTAGCTAATACAAGTTTATCATTTTAAAAGGCTAAATGATCATTAGAAAACCCTTTGGAATTATGTTAGCACAGCTGAAAACTGTTGTCCTGATTAAAGAAGCAATAAACTGGCCTTCTTTAGACAAGTTGAGTATCTGGACTATCAGCATTTGTGTGTTCGATTACAGGCTCAAAATGGCCAGAAACAAAGAACTTTCTTCTGAAACTCGTCAGTCTATTCTTGTTCTGAGAAATGAAGGCTATTTCATGCGGGAAATTGCCAAGAAACCTAAGATCTGGTACAACGGTGTGTACTACTCCCTTCACAGAACAGCGCAAACTGGCGCTAACCAGAAAGAGTGGGAGGCCCCGGTGCACAACTGAGCAAGAGGACAAGTACATTAGTGTCTAGTTTGAGAAACAGACGGCTCACAAGTCCTCAACTGGTAGCTTCATTAAATACTACCCGCAAAACACCAGCCTCAATGTCAACAGTGAAGAGGCAACGCCAGGATGCTGGCCTCTAGGCAGAGTTCCTCTGTCCAATATCTGTGTTCCTTTACCCATCTTAATCCATTATTTTTATTGGCAACACTGCCTAGAAGGCCAGAATCCCGGAGTCGCCTCTTCACTGTTGACGTTGAGACTGGTGTTTTGCGGGTACTACTTAATGAAGCTGAGGACTTGAGCTGATGCTCCAGATACTCAACTAGTCTAAAGAAGGCCAGTTTATTGCTTCTTTAAATCAGGACAACAGTTTTCAGCTGTGCTAACACAATTGCAAAAGGATTTTCTAATCATCAATTAGCCTTTCAAAATGATAAACTTGGATTAGCTAACACGTGCCATTGGAACGCAGGAGTGATGGTTGCTGATAATGGGCCTCTGTACTCCTACGTAGATATTCCATTACAAATCAGCCGTTTCCAGCTACAATAGTAATTTACAACATTAACAATGTCTACACTGTATTTCTGATCAATTTGATGTTATTTTAAATGGACAAAAAGTGTGTTTTTCTTTCAAAAACAAGGACATTTCTAAGTGACCCCAAACTTTTGAATGGTGACACACACACACACACACACACAGTAAAGGTATGAAGAACATGACTTATACAAACTTAAAGGACCAGTGACTTGTCCAAATTCATGCCATGTCTTTGCACCTACCTTAAAGGAACTGAACAATTAATTCCTTAAGAGGTGATGGAAATGGAAAACACATCCATCAATGAGGTTGGGGTGGCGGTGGAGCTAATTAAAGATTAATTAAACACTGCATGGTGAAGGCTGGGCTGAGAGGGGCTGGGAAGGGAAGAGAGGAGCTCAGCTGCTGACGGAGGCTATAGAGCTGCAGTCTTGGTCTAGGCCTTGTTAATAAATGACTGCGGGACAACCCTCAGCAAACATGCTGGTAAACAAATGAGTCACTTATACACTGAGGGAACAGTGTATACACGTGTGTGTGTGTGTGTGTGGATCCATGCATGTCTCAGTGTACCTTTGTCGCTGAAGTCGTCCACCAGTATGACCTCAGCAATGAGCTCAGGGGGGGACCGGTTGAGCACGCTGTGTACAGTCCTGAGCAGGGATGACCAGCCCTCGTTGTGGAATGGTATGATGATGCTGGTGTTGGGCAACTTCACCGCATACAGCTTCTGTTTACAGCTAAACACACAAACAAGCAACTAAACAAATAAGACAACAAACAGCATTTACCAAAAAGTGAAGAGAGAGACCACAGTGTAGAGCTGGTGTTCATAGTTTCTCAAGATTATTATTGCTGATCTAGGATCAAATCAAAGTTTATTTGTTGCGAACACATATGCAGATGTTATCACAGATGCAGCGAAATGTTTGTGTTTCCAGCTCCAAAAGTACAGAAATACCCAGCAATTACATACAATTGATTTATTTACATCCTATATCAGAACGAGCAATGTTATTAAATGAATAAATACTGGTGTATAAATAAATAGAAAATGTCTGTACAGCAGTAGTTATATAGGATGAGTAGGACTAGAATACAGTATATCAAATCAAAGTTTATTTGTCACGTTTATCGAATACAACAGGTGTAGTAGACCTTAGTGAAATGCTTACTTACAGGCTCTAACCAATAGTGCAAAAAAGGTATTAGGTGAACAATAGGTAGGTAAAAAAAATAAAACAGTAAAAAGAGAACAGTAGAGAGAACAGTCTATGATTGGGGTGGCTGGAGTCTGACAATTTTTAGGGCCTTCCTCTGACACCGCCTGGTGTAGAGATCCTGGATGGCAGGCAGCTTAACCCCAGTGATGTACTGGGCCATACGCACAACCCTCTGTAGTGCCTTGCGGTCCGAGGCCGAGCAATTGCCGTACCAGGCAGTGATGCAACTAGTCAGGATGCTCTCGCAGTTGCAGCTGTAGAACCTTTTGAGGATCTCAGGACCCATGCCAAATCTTTTTGGTTTCCTGAGGGGGATTAGGCTTTGTCGTGCCCTCTTTACGACTGTCTTGGTGTGTTTGAGCATAGAAGTGATTTAGCTCATCTGGTAGGCTCGTGTCACTGGGCAGCTCGCGGCTGTGCTTCCCTTTGTAGTCTGTAATAGTTTGCAAGCCCTGCCACATAAGACGAGCATCGGAGCCGGTGTAGTATGATTCAATCTTAGACCTGTATTGACACTTTGCCTGTTTGATGGTTCGTCGTAGGGCATAGCAGGATTTCTTGTAAGCTTCCGGGTTAGAGTTCTGCACCTTGAAAGCGGCAGCTCTACCCTTTAGCTCAATGCGAATGTTGCCTGTAATCCATGGCTTCTGGTTCGGGTATGTAGATACAGTCACTGTAGGGACGACGTCCTCGATGCACTTATTGATAAAGCCAGTGACTGATGTGGTGTACTCCTAAATGCCATCGGAAGAATCCCGGCACAATTGGTTGGGCACCCATAAAACTGCTGCCATTTCTTCCGGCACCATTTTATATTTACATAAAGTGTGTAAAACCATTCATGCAACATTATTAAAAAGTGACCGGTGTTCAATGACTATGTACATAAGGCAGCAGAATTTAAGGTGGTAGCTGGCTAGTAACAGTGACTAAGGTTCAGGGCATGGTACTGGGGGTACAAGAGCACAAGTGGTGACTGTTTAACATTGATTGCCTGGAGATAAACAGTATCTCAGTCTTTTGGTCCCAACTTTTGATGCACCTGTACCATCTTTGCCTTCTAGATGGTAGCGAGGTAAACAGGCCATGGCTCGGGTGGCTGAGGTCCTTGATGATCTTCTTGGCCTTCCTGTGACACCGGGTGCTGTAGATGTCCTTGAGGACAGGCAGTGTGCCCCCGGTGATGCACTGGGCTGACTGTACCAACCTCTGGAGAGCCCTGTGGTTGTGGACGTTGCAATTGCCGTACCAGGCATTGATACAGCCCGGCAGGATGCGCTCAATGGTGCATCTGTAGAAGTCAGAGGGTCTTAGGGGCCTAGCAGAATTTCTTTAGCCTCCTGCGATTGAAGAGGTGTGTTTGGGTCTTCTTCGCCACACTGTTTGTCTGAAGGGACCCTTTCAGGTGTTCAGTGATGTGCACGCAGAGGAACTTGAAGCGTTTGACCCTCTCCACTGCGGCCCAGTCGATGTGGACGTGCGCTCTGAGGTCCACAATTAGCTCCTTCGTTTTTTTTACTTTGAGGGAGAGGTTACTTTTCTGGCATCACTCAGTTAGGGCTCTCACCTCCTCCCTGTAGGCTCATTGTTTTTGGTAATCAGGCCTACCAAGACTGTGTCAGAAAACTTGACGATTGAATTGGAGACGTGCGTGAACAGGGAATACAGGACGAGGCTGAGCATGTGTTTTTGCCTACCTTCACAACTTGGGGTCGGCCCGTCAGGAAGTCCAGGACCCGGTTGCACGGAGGGGTTCACACCCAGGGCCCCGAGCTCAAAGGGGATGAGCTTGAAGGGCACTATGGTGTTGAAGGCTGATCTGTAGTCAATGAACAGCATTCTGACATAGGTATTTCTCATCCAGGTGGTATAGGGTAGTGTAATGGCAATTGCATCATTCGTGGATCTGTTGGGGCAGTATGCGAATTGAGGGGGTCTTGGGTGTCGAGTAATGTGGATGTGATATGGTCCTTAACCATCCTCTCAAATCACTTCATGACGACAAAAGTGAGTGCTATGGGGCGAGTCATTTAGTTACCATTGCTATCTTAGGTACAGGAACAATGGTGGAAATCTTGAAGCAAGTGGGGACAACAGACTGGGATATGGAGAGATTGAATATGTAGGTACACACTCCAGCCAGCTGGTCTGCACATGCTCTGAGGACGCGGCTTGGGATGCTGTCTGGGCCAGAAGCCTTGCTATGGTTAACATGCTTAAATGACATCTCTCACGTCGGCCACGGAGAATGAGAGCACACAGTTCCTGGTGAGCGTCAGGGGCCTATGTCAGCGTCTTGATGTTATTTTCCATGAAGCAGGCGTAAAATATGTTTATATCTTTTTCAGTAGTGAGGCGTCTTGTGTCCACAACATGGCTGGCTTTATAATCTGTGATTGTCTGGAGTCCCTGCCACATGTCTCGTATCTGAGCCGTTGAATTTCAACTCCACTTTGTCCCTGTATTGTTGTTTTGCCTCAGATTGCATTACGGAAGTAAGGCATAGCTGGTCTGTTTGTACACGTCCATGTTCCTAATAGTTCGCACTTCCAGTTTTGCGAATGCTGCCATCTATCCACAGCGTTTGGTTTGGATACGTTCTAAATCATCACTGTGGGACCATCTTCCGTTTTAAGTTTCTGCCTATAGGTGGGGAGGATCAGAATGGAGGTATGATCCGGTTTGCCGAAGGGAGGGCGGGGAGTACCATGTAGCCACCCCGGAAGAGAGTAGCAATGATCCAGGCTGCTGTGATGTGCGTGTAGCACAAGAGATGTGTTGGCAGAATATCGGTAGATTTGCTTTATTTTTATGTTTGGAAAAATAACATTCCCAAAGTAAAAGGCCTATTTCTCATGACCAGATGCTAGAATATGCATATAATTGACAGATTAGGATAGAAAACTCTAAAGTTTCCAGAACTGTAAACATATTGTCTGTGAGTATAACAGAACTGATATTGCAGGCGAAAGCCTGAGGATAATCCAATCAGGAAGGGCCTCTTATTTTGAAACGTCTGTGTTCCTATGCGTGCTTGTCCTTCATTTAAAGGGATATCAACCAGATTCCTTTTTCTGCGGCTTCCCTAAGGTGTCAGTCTTTAGACATAGTTTCAGGCTTTTATTTTGAAAAATGAGCGTGAAGGATCACAGTGCGTAAGTGGATAGGTGGGGGCTCTGAGTGAGTTGGTGCGCAATTGTAAAACGGCCATTGTTCCTCCCGCTGTTATGGAGAAAGCTACACACTCGGTTGATATATTATCGAATATATACTGTATTTTAAAAACTACCTGAAGAATGATTATAAAAAACGTTTGACATGTTTCTGTGGATATTATGAAGACTATTTGGAATTTCCGTCAGCGTTGTCGTGACCGCTCTTTCCTGTGGATTTCTGAACATAACGCGACAAACAAACATCGGTATTTTGGGTATAAAAATCATCTTTATGGAACAAAAGGAACATTTGCTGTGTAACTGGGAGTCTTGTGAGTGAAAACATCTGAAGATCAAAAGGTAAACGGTTCATTTGATTGCTTTTCTGATTTTCGTGACCAAGCTTCCTGATGCTAAGTGTACATAATGCTGTGCTAGGCTATCGATAAACTTACACAAACGCTTGGATTGCTTTCGCTGTAAAGCATCATTTCAAAATCTGAGATGACAGGGTGATTAACAAAAGGCTAAGCTGTGTTTCAAAATATTGCACTTGAGATTTCATGAATATTAATATTTTCTAGTAACATTATTTGACTGTTGCGCTTTGCTATTCAGCGTTGCTGATGACAATTATCCCGGATCCGGGATGGGTGGTTCAGAGAGGTTAAAGTCCCCAGCTACAATAAATGCGGCCTCAGGATACACAGTTTAGAGAGTTAGCCCATAGTCCAGTGTAGTTCCTTGAGACCTGTCGGTGTGTCAGTTTAGGGGGGTAATGTACACAGCAGTGATGATGCCTGAAGAAAATTATCTCAATAGTTAAGTTGGTCGGCATTTGAAGGTGAGGTATTCCAGATCAGGAGAACAAAAGAACTTGAGTTCCTGTACTTTAACACAAACCCAACATGAGTTGTTAATCATGAAACAAACCCCTTCACCTTTCTTTTTCCAGGAGAGTTCTTTCTTCCTGTACACGCGATGGACGGAGAACCCATCTGGCCAAACGGACGGGGATAATACATCTCGGCAAAGGCCATGATAGCGTAAAACACAGTTTTACAGTCCCTGAAGTCTCTCTGAAAGGAGATCCTCAACCTAAATGAATCTACTTTATTATCCAGGGACTGAACGTCAGCGAGTAATATTTGGAAATGGTGGATGGTATACACGACACCTGAGTCTGACTAGGGCTCCACTTCTTCCTCTTCTCCGGCATCTGTGTTTTAGTGCAGATGAATAGTGCTGTAGTGGGAAGTTAAAACAAAAAGTATCCAGGTCAAGAAAGTTTAATTTCTGCTCTAATTTCTGGTGAGTGACTGCCAATCTAATATTTAAGTTATTTTTCGGCTGTAGATAAGTTTCAGTTTTGTTTTTTACGTTTGGTGAGGCTGCCTTCAGGCCTGCTTGAGGATCTGAGGGTCTCAGAAACTGTAGACATTTTTAAGAAAAAGCTTTAGTCATACTATGTATTTAATTTGTTCCATTCTACAGTGAACTAAAATATAAAATGCAATAATTTCTAAGATTTTACTGAGTTACAGTTCATAAGGAAATCAGTCAATTTAAATAAATTCATTAGGCCCTAATCTCTGTAGTTCACATGACTGGGAATACAGATCTGCATCCGTTGGTCAGATTTTAAAGGTAGGGCCGTGGATAGGGCTGTGGCAGTCACGTGATATGATAATATTGTCACCCTTCAGACTATTGATTTAATCACATCTTTACATATACTAAATCATATATGTGTGAAATTAGTTTTGATTTAGAATGGACCATTATCATACACCAGTCAGAATAGGGGCAGGGGGAAAAAAAACCAGTGTCATCTATGCACTTAAATAGCAAATGGAGGACGCATTTCCCGTGGTTCATTTTCATGCCAGCAAGGCAGGCTACACTCCTGTTGTAAAGAACAGAAATGTGCTTAATATTAGGAAAGTCGAGAAATAAATAGTAGGCCTAGCCTACAGAAAGCTGATGGAATCCTCCTTTATATAATAGATGCCATCCGTTTTTTCATGCAATTGCATAGCCTATAGAAATGTTGCGCAACATGAGCTCTCAAGTGTTGGATTAGATTTTCAATTACATTTGCAATGATGTCAGAGTGATTACAGGGACAATGGAGTGCTGCGTAGCAGGCATTTAGCACATTGTGTAGGCTACTAATGACCATCAGCAGCATCAGAGCTTGGAGAAGTCTAATTAAATGTGACTAAACAGTCATGTGGAATTTGACTGCCATCATGACTCGCTGGTGTGGTGGTAATATGGCCACCGTAACAGCCCTAGGTGTGGATCAGAAAACCAGTCAGTATCTGGTGTGACCACCATTTGACTCATGCAGCGCAACATCTCCTTCGCATAGAGTTGATCAGGCTGTTGATTGTGGCCTGTGGAAGGTTGTCCCACTCCTCTTCAATAGCTGTGCGAAGTTGCTGGGAATTGGCAAGAACTGGAACATGCGCTTATACACGTAGATGCAGAGCATCCCAAACATCCTCAATGGGTTACATTTCTTGTGAGTATTGTTGGATTCCACATTTTGAACATTGATAAAGATATGATAGATCAGACGCATAGTATAGTAAAAGACTGGGTCTCTGTAGAAAGATAGACTTCAACTATGACAGACAAAATGAGGGGGAAAAAATCCAGAAAATCACATGGTAGGATTTTTAATGAATTTATTTGCAAATTATGGTAGAAAATAAGTATTTGGTCACCTACAAACAAGCAAGATTTGAGCGTGCTTCTACACCTGCATTGCTTGCTGTTTGGGGTTTTAGGCTGGGTTTCTGTACAGCACTTTGAGATATCAGCTGATGTACGAAGGGCTATATAAATCAATTTGATTTGATTTGATTTGAAGATTTCTGGCTCTCACAGACCTGTAACTTCTTCTTTAAGAGGCTCCTCTGTCCTCCACTCGATACCTGTATTAATGGCACCTGTTTGAACTTGTTATCAGTATAAAAGACACCTGTCCACAACCTCAAACAGTCACACTCCAAACTCCACTATGGCCAAGACCAAAGAGCTGCCAAAGGACACCAGAAACAAAATTGTAGACCTGTACCAGGCTGGGAAGACTGAATCTGCAATAGGTAAGCAGCTTGGTTTGAAGAAATCAACTGTGGGAGCAATTATTAGGAAATGGAAGACATACAAGACCACTGATAATCTCCCTCGATCTGGGGCTCCACGCAAGATCTCACCCCGTGGGGTCAAAATGATCACAAGAACGGTGAGCAAAAATCACAGAACCATACGGGGGACCTAGTGAATGACCTGCAGAAAGCTGGGACCAAAGTAACAAAGCCTACCATCAGTAACACACTCTGCCGCCAGAGACTCAAATCCTGCAGTGTCAGACGTGTCCCCCTGTTTAAGCCAGTACATGTCCAGGCCCGTCTGAAGGTCGCTAGAGAGCATTTGGATGATCCAGAAGAAGATTGGGAGAATGTCATATGGTCAGATGAAACTAAAATAGAACTTTTTGGTAAAAACTCAACTCGTCGTGTTTGGAGGACAAAGAATGCTGAGTTGCATCCAAAGAACACCATACCTACTGTGAAGCATGGGGGTGGAAACATCATGCTTTGGGGCTGTTTTTCTGCAAAGGGACCAGGACGACTGATCCGTGTAAAGGAAAGAATGAATGGGGCCATGTATTGTAAGATTGAGTGAAAACCTCCTTCCATCAGCAAGGGCATTGAAGATTAAACGTGGCTGGGTCTTTCAGCATGACAATGATCCCAAACACACCACCCGGGCAACGAAGGAGTGGCTTCGTAAGAAGCATTTCAAGGTCCTGGAGTGGCCTAGCCAGTCTCCAGATCTCAACCCCATAGAAAATCTTTGGAGTTTTGGAGTTGAAAGTCCGTGTTGCCCAGCAACAGCCCCAAAACGTCACTGCTCTAGAGGAGATCTGCATGGAGGAATGGGCCAAAATACCAGCAACAGTGTGTGAAAACCTTGTGAAGACTTACAGAAAACATTTGACCTCTGTCATTGCCAACAAAGAGTATTTAACAAAGTATTGAGATAAACTTTTGTTATTGACCAAATACTTGTTTTCCACCATAATTTGCACCAAATTCTCTGTCATAGTTGAAGTGTACCTATGATGAAAATTACAGACCTCTCATCTTTTTAAGTGGGAGAACTTGCACAATTGGTGGCTGACTAAATACTTTTTTGCCCCACTGTGTGTGTGTGTGTGTGTGTGTGTGTGTGTGTGTGTGTGTGTGTGTGTGTGTGTGTTTGTGTGTGTTGGGTTGTCTGAAAACAGCTGTACAGAACATTTGGGAATAATTCAACTTGGTTAAAGCTTCTATTGTCCGTGAGTGATTTACTCTGAAAAATAAGAACCTAACAGAATGCAGGCCATGGAAGAACTGGGACATTTTCAACTTCCAGGAAATGTGTACAGATCCTTGCGACATGGGGCTGTGCATTATGCTGAAACATGAGGTGATGGCAGCGGATGAATGGCACAACAATGGGCCTCAGGATCTCGTTACGGTATCTCTGTGCATTCAAATTGCCATCGATAAAATGCAATTGTGTTCGTTGTCCATAGCTTATGCCTGTCCATACCATAACCCTACCGCCACCATGGGGCACTGTTCAGAACGATGACCATCATTAGGCCATACACACCATCTGCCCGGTACAGTTGAAACCGGGATTCTTCTGTGAAGAGCACACTTCTCCAGCGTGCCAGTCACCATCGAAGGTTAGCATTTGCCAACTGAAGTCTGTTACGATGCCAAAATGCAGTCAAGACCCTGGTGAGGACGACGAGCTTCACTGAGACAGTTTGACAGTTTGTGCAGAAATTCTTCAGGTGTACAATTTCATCAGCTGTCCGGATGGCTTGTCTCAGATGATCCTTCAGGTGAAGAAGCCGGATGTGGAGGTCCTGGGCTGACGTGCTTAAGTATGGTCTGCACATTTGTGGCCAGTTGGACATACTGCCAAATTCTCTAAAATGACATTGGCAGCAGCATATGGTAGAGAAATTAACATTCAACTCTTTGGCAACAGCTCTGGTGGACATTCCTGCAGCATGCCATTTGCACACTAATTCAAAACATGTGGCATTGTATTGTGTGACAAAACTGCACATTTTAGAGTGGCCTTTTATTGTTCCCGGCACAAGGTGCACCTATATAATGATCATGCTGTTTAAATCAGTTTCTTGATATGCCACACCTGTCAGGTGTATGGATTATTTTGGCAAAGGAGAAATAAGCTTTTGCGAGTATGGAACATTTCTGGGATCTTTTACTTCAGCTCATGAAACATGGGACCAACACTTTACACGTTCAGTATACATTTATTTTTGTATTTTTATACAATAGCCTCTCATGTACTAAAGTTTTACAATTTTAAGTGGTTTCTTAATTTTATTCTTGTCCATTTATAGCAAAGTGTGCTTTCTCAAATTGTATTATTTTATTTGCTAAGCACTTTGAAATAAAGTTTGATTTGATTTAAGATCACAATGAATAACATTATATGGACAAATGGGAACTGATCCTAGATCAGCACTCCTACTCAGATGCTTTATGACAGACTTTAGTATTATCATGTAGGCCTATTATTCATTACCCATAATTGTCACTGGACACCATGATACACAGCAAGTATATTGCGATATTATATAATATGATTACTACTGTATATTGAAGTAATCATTGCAGATAATGAAAGTGCTTTGATGGGGCAGAATAAGCACCGCCAGTCTCTGGTTCATGAGTGGAATGAGTGCTAGAGCAGAGCACAAGCCCAAATCTAATTTGTCGTAAAACAGAGACAACTGAGATAGACTTGTGTTGCTCAAACCAATTTCCAACCCACCCACATTTCCTGGCATTGTATTACACCCTGTGGAATTATGTGACTTCCTTCATTGGAATTCTGTCGCAGCACAAACATCAACAAATCGAATGTGTCAAGATCAGATATCCGCTCCACGCCTCTGGCGGTGACAACATGCCAATCACAAAGCGAGTGTGGGCCTCCAGGGCAGACAGGGCCACCGATTGGGTATTGGCGAGCAGATGTGGCCAGCTGATTGGTCTAACTGACACAGAACGGACAGGGACTGTGACAGTTGGGTGTCACTTCAGCCGTTGGAAGGCCAAGCTTCTGCCACAGCCTCATCATCCCTCACTTTTTCACTTAGACAGAAAGAGCTGAGAGAGAGAGATTGAGAAAAAGAGAAACCAATTACTCCCTAACCAGACTACACAGGCTCCTTAGCAGGGCTACAAAGGATTGAGAGAGTGAGTAGAAGAGGGGGAAAAAATTACAAATATATATATATTTTTAAAGTAAAAGTGAGATGCCAGCCACAAAGCACAAAGAGCCCGGAAGAGTGACAGCGAAGGCGGGCTGGTAATAAGCTGCCGCTTCATTACACTTTATTAAACAGATCAGAGGGAGTTAAGGGACCCATGTGGCCAACCTGTGATTCCCATAGCTGTAGGAACATCAACGGGCTGCATCAAGGGAGACTGCTAGAGCACTGAATAGCAACAGCCAGTTCCTCAGAGGCTCTATTCACTGAAAAAAGGCTTGTGGAAATGTACCCAGAGGAAACCACAAGGCCCTGGATACTAAGACCCAGACAACACACACCCTGGAACAGCTTAGGGAACATGCTATTCTCTACTGGCAGTGACAATTCATTGTACAGTGCATTCGGAAAGTATTCCGACCTCTGGCCTTCCACATTTTGGTACATTACAGCCTTATTCTAAAATGGACTCAATATTTTTTATCCTCATCCATCAACACACAATACCCCATAATTACAAACTGAAAAACAGCTTTTTAGAAAATGTATGAAAAACAAAAACCTTATTTACAGAAGTATTGAGACCCTTTGCTTTGAGACTCAAAATTGATCATCCTTGAGATGTTTCTACAACTAGGAGTCCACCTGTGTTACATTCAATTGATTGAATAGGATTTGGAAAGGCACACACCTGTCTATATAAAGTCTCACAGTTGACAGTGCATGTCAGAACAAAAACCAAGCCATCAAGTCGAAAGAATTGTCCGTAAAGCTACGAGACAGGATTGTGTCGAGGCATTGAAGGTCCCCAAGAAAACAGTGGCCTCATTCTGAAATGGAAGAAGTTTGAACTCTGGACTGAATGCCAAGCGACACGTCACGTCTGGAGGAAACATAGTACCATCCCTACAGTGAAGCATGGTGGTGGCAGCACCATGCTATGGGGATGTTTTTATAGCTAAGGATATGGACAAAAATCTGGCATTTGATTGCAAATATGCAGAGGGAGTCGTAAAGAGAACACAGAAGGCCGTTGTATAACGGATTACATCTTCAAACTAAGAGTAACCATGGCATCCGTGACAGAGGGAGAAGCGTTCATCCATGTATACAGGTTAGTCTAGCTAGCAATATTTTCAGATATATGTTTCCAATTTCGTCAGCAAATTGTTTTCATTGCAAGTTTAAGTGTGCTGTTAGCTAGATAAAGTTGTGTACAATCTGTGTAGTAATATTATTCGTATCTCAGAGCCATATGCATGGCTTGTTATAGCCTAATGTTAGCTAGCTAACACATTGAATCTAGTTGGTTAGCTACCTGCAGATTCATGCTAGGATGTAACATCATGAGTTGGGATTATGGGTCATTGCTTAGCTAGCTACATGTCTTAAAATACTCCACTATGCAAGGTACCATTTCACTGTACTATGTACACCTTCTTTGTCCTGTGCATGTGACAAATACACTTCGATTTTATTTGATGTAATGTGTGTTTAACAGAGAGAGTAATGTGAATTAAAACATGACCTGCACCAAAGTCAAATTATGTTATAACGTTAGGCCAACAAGAAAGTGTCCAAGTTCTAAAAATCTCCAGTAGAATGCCCTGCTTTTATTTTGTCACACTCACAACCGTAAACTTTGCTTTTAGTTGCCTGGGTTGCTAGATTGACATATACTAAAAACATTTTCCAACAGATGGGTTTATTTAGGATATTTTGACCACCAGGCTTCTGACGTCATGTGTGTGAATCATTACAAAGATGGGTGCGGCTAAGACTTAAGCGGGTGTGAACATGTTGAATGGACAAAGAGCTCTCCAGTACGTGTACCAAAATATTCAATGCAATTTTCTCAAACATGGGGTTACAAGTTTATCAACTCTAAAAGCAGAATTACTTTCCCATTGTTCCTCAACTGTAGTGTATGATATACAATTTTCTAGCTACAAGTCTCTACTTATATCCCAAGAAAAAACACAATTTCTAATTTTGCCACATAAAACCGAATCGAGCCGGTCGGTCACAATTGATTCCCCATTGAAAACATAGCTGGGGAATAGAAGGTCAGAGTATTGGTTAGGGTTTTGTAATTGTCCTCATAGACATAGAACAGGGAAAGGAAAGAGCAGGGAATGAGGAATCGAAGATTGGACTCCTGCTGAATTGTTAAGGTAAATGCAACTCAAGGTCCCAATTGACAGCTCCTGTCTGTGTAAAGGACATGAAGAGAAAAGTGACAGTTTGGAGAGAAGAGAGAGTAAGTAGGGAAGAGGTGAAGAGTCCGACAAGTATGTCCTCTGGGAAAAACTGTGTTCATATGTCAGAGACATACAAAATACTGGGAAAACTGGTCTAAGAGGATCCATGGCACCGACCCAACAGCGATTTGAAAGAAAGCTAAATGCATGATTAAAGCTAAAGCATAGTCCCCTTTCACTCATTGGCTTATTACATATTGTTGTTTTATTCCTTTTGCTTATTTTCTGAATAACTGTAAGATGTAAATATTGTGTCGTTCCTGGAAGCGGTTGCCGTAGTGATAAACAAAAGATACCTGTGTTGTAGTAGCTACAACAAGTAGCTACATCTTCAAATAGGAATGAAATACAAATTACACCAAGCCATTAGGAGATAAACACCTTACACATAATGCTCATTGTTATTTTGCTTATGCATCATCAGGAGAATGTGAAACAACTGTGACTAAACTATACTCATCTTTAGGGAGGAATGTGTGAGTTGACAAGTGGGGTAATAAAAAGCGAAAAAGACACTCACTTTGGGTGCCGGATGTCTGCGACAGAGCGATTGAGGGAGATCCTATCGCTGACGTAGATGTTGAACCCATTCTCCCTGTAGGCCTGGTCTACCCGGTCAGCGTCGGTCAGCGGAAAAGGCTTCCCCTGCTCGCCGTTACCTACACACACACACACACGAGAGAACAGACAAGAGTGCAACGATGCTGTTTGAGGAAGACTAGGAACAAAATGCCTTGCGCCAACCATCTGCTTTTCTCTGACAGACCGTGAAAGTACCTGGACTTTAAAAAATTGTCGGTTTGAAGTACAGTACCTGCTGAATGAACCATAAGGAACTTGGAAATGTCTTGGTCTGTCGAGCACATCAATTTTAATAGTTTTGTGATACACTGTTTTCGAAAAAGCTCATGTTCCTACACACGTGTCTTGTGAGGAATCATTTGTTATCGTAGTATATTAGTTGTGGGCTTCAAACCTCAAACTAAAAAGTGAATATGGGGGAGGGACTTCCTGAAGTTATGTCCTACCAGAGCGAGTAGCGTCTCTCCTAATTGCATCGTAGTCGTGCCAGTCTTTCCTTCGCATGCCATCCCGCCCCAGCTGGGCATTATTCCGGGGCCTGACGTTCAATCCCTGCCAAAACACACAGCAACAGGGAGTCACACATCAGGACACACACACAGAGGGTAAATTGCACACACACACACACACCGACACACATACACACCGACACATGGGAACAAAGGGTCGCACATCAAGACATCTAAGAAACCAGCAACCCTTCTGCTAGAGCCCGTCAGGCTTGATGCTAAAGTAGCTAACATTCTCACATTCTGAAAGCAAACCAGAAACAACCAGATAATGAAAAACAGTTGTCCATTATCCAACTGCAGAGAACCTGGCAAAAAAAATAAAAAAGACATTTAGTCTACTGATTGTCAATATTAGGGCTGGGAATTGACATTCCAAACATGCCCACTACAGTGCATTTGCAAAATGTATTCAGACCCCTTCACTTTTTATTATGTCTAAAATTGAATACATTGACACTCAATCTACACACAATATCCCATAATAACAAACCAGAAAAAGGTTGAAATTTTTGCAAATGTATTACAAATAAAAATGCAATATAAACAGAAATAGCTTATTTACATTAGTAGTCAGGCTATTTGCTATTAGACTCACAATTGAACAGTTGACAGTGCATGTCAGAGCAAAAACCAAGCTATGAGGTAGAAGGAATTGTCCGTAGAGCTCCGAGACAGGATTGTATCGAGGCACAGATCTGGGGAAGGGTACCAACATATTTCTGCAGCATTAAAAAGGTCCCCAAGAACTCAGTGGCCTCCATCATTCTTAAAATGGAAGAAGTGTGGAACCACCAACTCTTCCTAGAGCTGGCCGCCTAGGCCGAACTAAGCAATTGTGGGAGAAAGGCCTTGGTCAGGAAGGTGATCAAGAATCCGATGGTCACTCTGACAGAGCCCCAGAGTTCCTCTGTGGAGATGGGAGAACCTTCCAGAAGGACAACCATCTTTGCAGAACTCCACCAATCAGGTCTTTATGAGTGGCCAGACGGAAGCAACTCATCAATAAAAGGCACACGACAAACCGCTTGGAGCTTGCCAAAATGCACCTAAGACTCTCAGACAATGAGAAACAAGATTCTCAGGTCTGATGAAACCAAGAATGAACTCTTTGGCCTTAATGCCAAGTGACATGTCTGGAGGAAACAAATCGGCTGGCTAATACCATCACTACGGTGAAGCATGGGTGGCAGCCTCATGCCGTGCGGATGTTTATCAGCGGCAGGGACTGGAAGACTAGTAAGGATCAACGGAAAGATAAACGGAGCAAAATACAGAGAGATCCTTGATGAAAACGTGCTCCAGAGTGCTCAGAAACTCAGACTGGGGTGAAGGTTCACCTTCCAACAGCACAACGACCCTAAGCACTATGGTAGCAATTCCATAAGACGAGAGAAACTGCAGATACTTTTAAAAACTATTATAAAATTTGCAAAAATGGATTATCAACCATCCACTCAACACTGCATAGTTGAAAGCTCAACGAAGTGTCGGTTCTCAGCTTTTATAGAGAAGCACATCCTTTTTGTATACGTGGCAGTCAGCAGATAGTGTGTAGAAGGCAATTAGTTGGCTGTGCAGATTTAAGAAAGCATGAGGTTTCATGTGATTTTCCACAACAGCCAAGACAACATAGGAGTGGCTTCGGGACAAGTCTCTGAATGTCCTTGAGTGGCCCAGCCAGAGCCAGGACTTGAACTCGAGCGGACATCTCTGGAGATAACTTAAAATAGTTGTGCAGTGTGGCGGAGGAATCAGAATTAGTTGGGTAACATAGATAAGATGTTTTATTGATCTAATATGCTTATGTGAGTTACTTGTCATTAGAATGTATCCTTTTGGACTATAGTGTTGGCAGTTGCACTTTTTTCTAAGCTGGGGCTCAGTCATTTGGGGCCCAGAGAGGGGATAGGTCAGGCTTGTCTTTTACATGTCTCTGGTGCTATGCAGAATATCAGAAAGGGAAGAGGACAGGATGGAACATTGTCTTCATATGTGAATGTATCTGTTAAACCATGTGAAGGGATGGCGTGATTAAGGGGGGAACCAATTAATTGACTCCAATGTCTGTGCGCAAGTCACTCCCCTCAGTAAGCTTGTCCAGGAGTGGGGAGAAAGGGGAGTATATAGAGTTGACAATTGAGTTATGCCTTGGATGAAGTAATGTTTTGGTACCATGAAGTACCAGGAACAAGATTAGAACCTCGTTTTAGAGACCAAACTGAGCAATAATTTATTGCGAATGCAATCTGGCTAAGGGATACTCCTTTCTCAAGTAAAAGGCCCTTTGTGAAGCGTTCCAAAGATCTGTGGTTCGTCATGTAAGTTGAGAGGGGTGTATCTTTGCTATAAAAGATCTCAGTTGCCATTATGTTGGGACTCTCAACAATTCATTATATATAGTGAGTTGTTGAAAGTGAAAGGGCTATTGTAAAGCTCATATTATTAAAGATGAAGTTTAAGTATAACTCTGACTGGTGTGTGGGTTGTAACTCTACTCATTTGGTAATACAGGAAATTTCCACAACAGCAGCAACACTCTCCATCCAACCTTACAGAGCTTGAGAGGATCTGTAGAGAATGGGAGAAACTCCACAAATACAGGTGTGCAAAGCTTATAGCATCATACCCAAGAAGACTCAAAGTTGTAATCGTTGCCAAAGGTGCATCAACAAACTAAGTAAAGGGTCTGATTATGTAAATATGATATTTCAGTTTATTTGTAATACATTTTCCCAAAATTCAAAAAAACTGTTTTTGCGTTGTCATTATGGGGTATTGTGTGTAGATGGATGAGGGGGAAAAACAAATGAATACATTTTAGAATAAGGTTGTAACTAGTGATGGACCGATATGACACTTTTGGATGATACCGATATTTTCATTGCAAAAAAAAAAAAGATACCGATAACAGATATTTACAATTTTAGCGACCTTTAAAGCATTATAGCACAGTTAAATAGTTAGACCACAGTGTTCATGTGTGTGGTAAGGCACTGCATCTCAGTGCAAAAGGCGTAACAGTCCCTGGTTCGAATCTAGGCTGTATCACATCTGGCCGTGATTGGGACTCCCATAAGGTGGCGCACAATTGACCCAGCGTCACTCGGGCCGTCATTGTAAATAAGAATTTGTTCTTAACTGACTTGTCTAGTTAAGGTCACACACACAGACACACAGAGCAAAAAGTTATTTTGTTGGCATTTACACATGTCCCCATTACCAGTAAAACATATTCAAAACCTATTTCTTTCACTTACTTGCTGTGCTGTTTCTTTGTTCACTTGTTCAGTGGAACAAATGGAACGCCGTTTGAGTCTTTCCGTGTCAAAACACTATACACGTCAAATAACACTATTTGACATGTCAAATAAGCTTGTTGACCAATCAAGACATGAATGACTGCACGTCACATTAATTTAACGCGTTCATAATTTTTTTAAGCAGTTATTACACTCACTCATGTCACAATGATTCATCGATACATATGCTATGATGCTGGTAAAGTTGTCTTGCGGGCATACAGTGGTCATAATTTTTATTTTTTATTTAAGCTAGCTAGCTCATGGATGCAAACAATGTTCTTCCCCAAAAACATATCAAAACGACAATTTGTTTAAGTAGCTATAGTTAGCTAGCTTATTATGTGTGTCATCTAAAATAACCCTAATTTATAAGACAGTTCTTATTTGATTAATGGTGGTCGGATGCATCTATGTGAAGCTAGCCACAATAAAGATTTGGCACAAGTGGACTTTGTGGTTGAACAAATGATGCTTTATTACCAACGCGGTATTGTAAACACATCATTCGTGGCTGGTGTTTGCAGACTTTTTTGTACAGCTTTGACAGTGCTACTGTATATTTTTTGACACACAAAGACCCAAACGGCGTTCCATAGTATGTATGTCGTGAAGCTAATAGCAGTGACGCTATTACTGTGCAACTCTGGTAGGGCAACATCTGAAAAAAAGCGCACTTGGTAGTGTGTACCGGTGCTCGACCAGTCGGCGAAAGCCAACATCACCCACGACAGAGAACGGTTGATTTTCAAGGGCAATGAACTCTATTACCTTGGCGTTAATGGATTTTGCCTTTGAGTTGTCTTGCTGAAATGTTCTTACTCTTTCAAATGACTGCTTGACTTGTTGACTGCTTGATCCACACAGCAGACATCGTGTAGCTTTGACATCCATTTTTTAACATGTGTGTTAAACTAGACAGACATCGGGCCGATACCGATGTTGCCATTCTTAGCTAATATCAGCCGATTCTGATATGTTCACCGATATGTTACAGCTAGGGATGCACGATATAACAAAATGTAGAAAAAGTGAAGGGGTCTGAATACTTTCCCAATGCACTGTATATGTCAGAGAGAGCCATGAAAAAACAAGTGTTAATCAGTCATGGAAATAAGTGCTGAAAACATGTTGGCTCAACATTTAAATACAAGATGGAGAACAAGCTATAGGACAAAAATGTTTTAGAGCAATTTTCGTAAACATTGTGTACCTAGCAACTCGATACTCGGGAGTCTCAGAATCTATATAATATTGTAAAAAATAATATTGCAATACTCTACTTTATCCACCGCCACCGAGTCATTATGTTTTGTTTTTGTTTTTTTAAGACTCAAACAGATGCCCATGCTTGATTGATTGATTTAAATGAACCCTATTCTCCTTACAGTCGATTTGAGCAAAAATGCCATCAGTTATAATTAAAAGCAACGTAAACTCCTTCAAGTGCCCCTAATTTGCTGCTGCGCTGGTCACCGTTTCGCAGAGGCTGTTCTTATGACAGCAGAAGTGGAAAAGGGGAAGGAATGAAGACAAGTATTAAGAAATTAATTCATGTTTAACACATTATCCTAGCTGTGTATGGTGCCTGTTCTGTTGACAGGCTGGGATGGTGTAAGGGAGGTCTTGATCGCGCACGCGCACAAACGGCTCAGACACTCAATAGCTGCACACACTGGTCTTTCAATGCAATAAAGAGGTTATTCACATGAGGCTGCACAATACCTCACATCAGTCTCTTTGAGTGGGGACGACGACACATTGGGTGTCAGGTAGGAGGTCCATCGGCGATGAGGTGAGAGAGCAGTGAGAGGTTTGAGTGCTACAAAGTTTAAACAATGGAAATTCAATGTTTCATTTCACACTTGACACCTCGGAGAATATCAATCCAAAGGCTTGCGCACACACACTTTTCTAACACTTTGAAAAATGCAAATGTAGTGATTTAGCCATTACCACTTCATCTTTCATGCTCTAAAATCTATCCTTTCAGAGTTCAGATGTCCCAAATTTGGTTCACAACATAATAGGGAAATAATTACCTCAATGGGAGGACGCAATGAGTAGAACATTGTTAATTCAAATGGCAAGTCTAATTGCATGGAATACAATTAATTATTAAAATCAGGCTGCTAAACAATATCACTGAGACGAGAAACAAACAACCAAACTCACAAATACAACTTCCTGGTAGGTGAGGGCAACTGATCCAGAGAGCCCTCCAGGTCACTCAACCTCCAACAGTATAACAGGCACTTGCAATGTATGTAGGCAATTAGGCTAGCCCTTTCTCTCAAACAGATGACACATCAAAGGCTTATGTAAAAGCTTAAACAGTTGTGTGTGTGTGTGTGTGTGTGTGTGTGTGTGTGTGTGTGTGTGTGTGTGTGTGTGTGTGTGTGTGTGTGTGTGAGAGAGAGAGAGAGACAGTAGATAGGCTATAGTATAGTGAATAGTAGTTCTGGTCAGGTCACTGTTTATTACGTACTAATCTATTTGTCAAACAGCTGAGGGGCCTAAGTACACAGTACTGATAACAATGCACACTGGCCAGAGGTCACCAAAACACCACACGGCCCACTTTCCAACAGGTACTGTACGTGGTCTGGAGGCCATTATCTCTCCAGCTACTCCATGTCCCCCAGGCTCTAGCCTACATGCAAGGAAACGTAACTTTTAAGATTCCTTTTCTTCAGTAACCTGGACAGAGAGCGGCATGAGAGGGAGGTTCTGGTTTCAATGCCTACACTCAAACACATTGAGTGGCCTGTAAACACTCAACCAGAGCTGCTAATAGGTAGAGACACTGAGAAAAGTAAGCCTTAATTCATGAATACAAAACAAGTTTATTAAAAAGGTGGGTGCTTTACATTGGTGGTAGATGGTTGAGTTACACACAGACTACAATGTAAAGCACTTTGAGACCTATTGAAAAGCACTGTATAAATGTATACTGCATTTATGCAATCCATCATGACATGATTTCACTGCACAGCCAATTACACCGAGTGTACAAAACATTAGGAAGACCTCTTTCCATGAGACTGAACAGGTGAAAGCTATGATCCCTTAAATCCACTTCAAATCAGTGCAGATGAAGAGGACGAGACAGGATAAAGAAACATTATATCGATACTTTGACTCCAAGTATTAACTTGTAAAATGTATAAAATTATTTATAAAACCTTTCTTTCCCTTCATCTTTTTCAATTGTGAGCTAACATGTTATCAGCACTTTAATTTTCATGACTGATCAAAACTCATTTTCTCATAAGCTTTCATCTCTGCAGCATACATATAGTGACCAATATGTTGGGGACATCAAATCACAATATCAAATATAATCGTGAGAATTGCAATACTGTATCGGCAACCTAGGTATCATGATATTATCGTATCATGAGGTTCCAGGCAATTCCCAGCCCTACCGCCTATACCATCTTAAGGCGTCCGCATGCTTCCCATGCAAAACAATTTGTGCATATATTATGACATTTTGTTTCGGCTATTCGTGCACTAGGGATGAAACGGTTACCGGTTTCACGATAAACCATGGTAAAATTCTCGATGGTTAGTATTACCTTTTCAAATTATCATTAAAACAGTGTTAGATTTTTACGGGTTGAAAAACTCACGGGAAATACTGTCCAGCATCAACCAAAGTTAGCAACAGTCTGAAGCAGGGGCAGCATGCAATGTGGGTTATGATTTGTGTGAAAACATGGCGGAAGGCAGTGACAGCGCTCTGGAGATTTTTCTGCCTTCTAAGAGGACCAAATGAATTTGTTGTTTGTTGCTTTTCAATATAAAACTTGGTGAAATGATTTCAGTGTGTGTGTGTGTGTCAGTACTTTTTGAACATTTCCATCACATTTTAACAATACCGCGATAATATTGATAACTGTGATAATTCTGGACACTATAATGGTGATATGAAATGTTCAAACCGATTCATCTTTATCACACAACATTTCTTCCTCAAGGCAAGGTTAAGTTAGCAGCCGAAGTCTACGCTCCTTTGTCGGTGATTGGTCAACAGTAGGGATTCTTCAATTAAGTGCGTCACTCAACAAGAGACTAATCATTTACTTTAAAAAAAATGTACTTGAGAAATACTGCACCAAACAGCTTAGTTAAAGACAGATTAAGCATTGAGACATGGATTGTGTGTGTGCCATTCAGAGTGGGAATGGGAAAAACAAAAAAGACTCAAGTGCCTTTGAACAGGGTATGGTAGTAGGGGCCAGACGCACCGGTTTGAGTGTGTCAAGAACTGCAACGCTGCTGGGTTTTTCACCCTCAACAGTTTCCTGTGTGTATCAAGAATGGTCCACCACTCAAAAGAAATCCATCCAAAATGGATGGAGTACCAGGCAGTTCACAAGTTTGGTAGGTGACTTATGACCATCAGCAGCATCAGAGCTTGGAAAAGCCTAATTACCGTGACTAAGCGGTCACGTGGAATTTGACTGCCTTCATGACTCGGGACCGTCGGTGTGGCGGTAATACGGTGTGGCGGTAATACGGTCACCACAAAAGCCCTGGGCGATCCTAACGTTTTGTATGCTCAGCCTAATGTTACAGGGTTAGGTCTACATTACGATATATTGCTTTTATCCCTGTCAGAGACATTGTATATCAGATTGCTTTGCTAAATAAGCAGGTTGAAAACAGTATGCCTACAATACATGCAGAACAGACACTTGTTAATTGGCACAAAAACCAATTAAAAACACTGTCATCCTCTTTTGAAAAGCTCTGACTTTCTCACTGTGCATCTGATGATCCTTCTGCTGCTGTATGTTGAGATTTACTTTATCCTTACAGACACAAAGCAAGCTGAGAAAATCATCTCTGACAGACAGGTAACCTTATTATTCACCAGCTTAGACTCACTGCCACACTTCCTGTACTGAGCCAGGCGCCGAGATCAAGCCTCAGTTCAAGAGAGCCGCTCTCAAAATGTCACGGTGAGAGTCTTTCCCCTCTGCTCTGACGAGGACCGACGAGTCCATCTGTGCAGATCCTGCTAAGAGGAAGCAAGATTGTGCCGCCCCATTTCCTTTTGATTAAAATTTCAACACACGGAGCTATGATATTCCGCTGGGGCTTTGCTGCTCTAACAAGACCTTGGGAAACAAGACAAGGAGCTTCGGAAAACTTTTTGCTGCGTGTGTCGGTGTTTCTAGTGACAGAAGAGAAATGAGACGAGAGAGCGAGCGGGGGGGGTAGACAGATGAATAGGGCGAGAGAGAGGGGATAGGGAATAACAGAGAGCTGAAAGGAGCAATAAGATTGAAGGAGAGAGAGAGAAAGAGTGTGTGGGGGGTAGACAGAAGAATAGGGCAAGAAAGAGGGGATAGGGAAAAACAGAAAGCTGAAATCTGAAAGGCGCGATAAGATTTTAGCCAATATACAGAAAGAGAGAATGGTTAGATCTTTTATTAGTGATGTGATAGTTGCATATGCAATATTTTTTTGATGACATTATTATAGTCGATACTTTGACTCCAAGTATCAACTTGTGAAAAATAAAATACAAGTTGGATGTAGCTGCGCCAAAACTCCAGTACTTTTTCATTCCATAGCTTGTTCACAGTCTTTTTAAATAGCGAGCTAACATGTTATCAGCACTTTTATTTCCATGACTGATCAAAACTCATCTCTCTGCAGCAGACCTAGTGAGCAATATGTTGGGAACATCAAATCACAATATCGAAATGCAATACATAGAATCATTAGAATCGCAATACATATTGTATCGGCACCGAAGTATCGTATCATGAGGTCCCTGGCAATTCCCAGCCCTACCTCCTATTCCATCTTAAGGCATCCGCATGTATAACAGTATAGCTTCCGTCCCTCTCCTCGCCCTAACCTGGACTCGAACCAGGGACCCTCTGTACACAGACAACAATCACCCCCAAAGCATCGTTACCTACCGCTCCACAAAAGCCGCAGCCCTTGCAGAGCAAGAGGAACAACTACTTCAAGGTCTCAGAGCGAGTGACGTCAACGATTGAAACACTATTAGCGCACACCCTGCTACCTAGCTAGCCATTTCACACTGCTTACACATGCTTCCGCTTCCCTTTTTGTGACATTTTTTGTTTCGGCTCTTCATGCACACATTTTTTTCCTCAGGCAAAGTTAAGTTAGTAGCTCAAGTCCCCGCCCCTTTGTCGTTGATTGGTCAACAGTAGTGATTCTTCAAATAACTGTCATTCAACGAGAGACTAATCATTTTTATATAACTTGAGAAATACTGCACCAAACATCTTAATTATATGCAAAATTGCGTGACTAAGACCTGCGAGGGTAAAAAAAAACACGCCCTGTTAAGAACTCTTTTTATTTATTTAAATATTTTTTATATATATTGACTTTCAATGTAGCAAAGTCAATATATTTCGGCAAGAAATGTAAAAATTAATGACAGATTTGAGTTACCTTAGATTAATTCTGACTATATCGAGACTGGTTATGGCATCTCAAAATGGACAAAGTGCTATTGCTGCTTTTTTCTTGTTTTTCAAACTGTCTTTTAAGGGAGTATGCAAGCACTAGAGCTGGGACGATAAGCCGAAAAAGCTTGACACCAACCATACCGATCACTTATAGCAGGCATTTTGCTGATATTGTTCATTACGATAAGTTGCCTATACTAGAGCAATGTGACGTTTAAAATGAAATAAGTTTGCAAATATGGCTGATGGTTGTAGCCATCAATTGTCCCATTAACCTGTTGAGTGTAGGGGGCAGAATTTTGATGTTTGTAAGAAAAACATACCCAAATGAAACGGCCTATTTCTCAGGCCCAGAATCTAGAATATGCATATAATTGTCAGATTAGGATAGAAAACACTCTAAAGTTTCCAAAACTGTCAAAATATTGTCTGTGAGTATAACAGAACTGATATATTGCAGGCAAAAACCAGAGGGAAATCCAACCCTGAAGTGCTGTTTTTCCTGAAAGCTCTCGGTTCCATAGCCTGCCATAGCCTGCCTTTGCTCCATTTAAAGGGATATCAACCAGATTCCCCATGGTGTGGAACAGTCTTTAGACATAGTTTCAGGCTTGTATTTTTCTACGAACTTTACGAATACTATTTGGAATTTTCATCTGCCCCGTCATGACCGCTTGAGCCTGTGGATTTCTGAACATAACGCGCCAACCAAATGGAGGTATTTTGAATATAAAAATAATCTTTATGGAACAAAAGGAACATTTATTGTGTAACTGGGAGTCTCGTGAGTGCAAACATCCGAAGATCAAAAAAGAGATTCATTTTATTGCTTTTCTGACTTTCGTGACCAATCTACTTGGCTGCTAGCTGTTTGTAATGTTTTGTCTACTGAAAGAGATGTCCTTACATAAATGCCGTAAAGCTTTTTTGAAATCCGACACGTCAGGTGGATTAACAACAAGCTAAGCTGTGTTTTGCTATATTGCACTTGTGATTTCATGAAAATTAAATATTTTTAATAATTTAATTTGGCGCTCTGCAATTCAGCGGATTGATGAAAATGATCCCATAACGGGGTGGGTGCATCAAGAAGTTTAACAAACTATTAGCAGTTAAGGATAAAAAATATAAAAATGAATTCAGGCAATTTATCATCACAACATACATTTTTGTCCATATGTCCCAGCTCGATCAAGCACACTCGTTTGGTTCGGCTAGGTGCCAGCCGAACTGAAGCATGATGACGCCTTTACTCAGTGTGAGCTGAACAAAATAGAGATCCACTATGGATCTACAAGAAGGAAACAAACATGCCAGCAATGGCATATTCATATCCAGAAAAGCTGTTGTAACCACTAAATACTAATGTCAGGGAAATTAAACCGACAATTACATTAACCCAACATTAAATCAGATATTTTTTCACAGACACATTTGTCATACTACCATCCGTGCTATGGCCCAGACTTACTGTACAAACATCCTTTCCACCGCTGATCAGAGTGATGCCCACTACCTTCATAATCAACACCATCAGATGGCTCCACACTGGCTGAAACTAATTTCACCAGAGGCTCTTTTCCGCTCCATCGGTATTCAGGGCACAACACAAACACACTAATAGTGCAACGCTTAGACATCTCTTGTTTTGTCTCGCGGATGCACCCAGTCTTTAAGTGACTGCCCACAAAACATCTGCAATCAAGTACAAATTTGGCAGAGGTGAAAAAATATTATCCCTTTTTAACCAAATGAGTGATCATTAACTTTAATGTACTCTAAAATCAGGTCTGCTGATCTGATGGCTGTACCTAGTAAATTGTCTGTGTGAAAGGGCGGAAAAGTGTATATGAAAGTGTGTGTCTCGACTGCACCCTGTCATTAATGAGAAAATGGTAAGGCAGCAGCAGCAATGGCCTATAACTTGCAAAAAGCAAATAACATTTGAGGGCTGAAATAACTAGCAAAACAAATGGCCGGTCAGTCAGACAGACGGATAGAAAGGCTTCGTGGCATGACACGGTACGGCTGGATGCCAGAGGCTGCTCTCTGGATGAGCGCCAGAAAGCTGGTCCCAGTGACCTCAGCCAGGTCTGTAAATGGAGGGATTTGAAGATTATGGAGAGCCGTCTCTGAATCACGATCACTCTCTAAACTCATTTCCATCCAGCTCTGGTCCATCGTTAATCTCACAAACACCAGATTATCTATGGCATTGAGGAGGGCTGGGATTGATGTTACATCCTCCTCTGCTTGAGTTCTCATTATACAAGTCAAATATTTCAGAGTTCCAGATTTTGGATGTGCGACACAGTCTAGCCTAATACTCACATGCCAACGCAGACGCACACACTTTAGCTCTGTGTCTACTCTGGGTATCCTGCTTCTTGTGATTACTCTATCAGATAATGTGCTACTGGCTTTCCTATCGATGTCCAAACAAACGCACAACCCAGAAGGATGAGGACGAAGCCTTGAGTTTAGCTAAAGGGGTATACATCTAAGGAAAGTAGAGAACTCCTGAGGAATGTGTGCGTTGCACAGAACGTTTTTTTTTATGTGGCGTCATTACATCATGTACCTACGTTATATACGTTTGAAGTCAGAGGTTTACATACACTTAGGTTGGAGTCGTTAAAAATCTTTTTTCAACCACTCGACAAATGTCTTGTTAACAAACTATTTCAAGGCCTACCTTCAAAATCAGTGCCTCTTTGCATGACATCATAGGAAAATCAAAAGAAAATCAGCCAAGACCTCAGACCTCCACAAGTCTGGTACATCCTTGTGAGCAATTTCCAAATGGCTGAATGAACTACATTCATCTATACAAACAATAGTAGCCCTCATACACGTTCTGTCTCCTAGAGATGAACGTACTTTGGTGCGAAAAGTGCAAATCAATCCCAGAACAGCAAAGGACCTTGTGACGATGCTGGAGGAAACGGATACAAAATGATCTATATCCACAGTAAAACGAGTCCTATATCAACATAACCTGAAAGGCCGCTCAGCAAGGAAGAAGCCACTGCTCAAAAACCGCCATAAAAAAGCCAGACTACGGTTTCCAACTGCACATGGGGACAAAGATTGTACTTCTTGCAAAATTGTCCTCTGGTCTGATGAAACAAAAATAGAACTGTTTGGTCATAATGACTATCGTTATGTTTGGAGGAAAAAGGGGGAGGATTGCAAGCCGAACAACACCATCCCAACTGTGAAGCACAGCGGTGGCAGAATCATGTTGTGGGGGTGCTTTGCTGCAGGAGGGACTGGTGCACTTCACAAAATAGATGGCATCATGAGGCAGGAAAAGTATTTGGATATATTGAAGCAACATCTCCAGACATCAGTCAGCAAGTTAAAGCTTGGTCGCAAATGGGTCATCCAAATGGACAATGACCCCAAGCATACTTCCAAAGTTGTGGCAAAATGGCTTAAGGACAACAAAGCCAAGGTTTTGGAGTGGCCTTTCACAAAGCCCTGACCTCAATCCTTTAGAACATTGGTGGGCAGAACTGAAAAAGCGTGTGCGAGCAAGGAGGCCTACAAACCTGACTCAGTTACATCAGCTCTGTCAGGAGGAATGGGCCAAAATTCACCCAACATATTGTGGGAAGCTTGTGGAAGGCTACCCGAAACATTTGACACAAATTAAACAATTTAAAGGCAATGCTACCAAAAACTAATTGAGTGTATGTAAACTTCTGAACCAATGGGAATGTGATGAATAATAAAATCTGAAATAAATCATTCCCTCTACTATTATTCTGACATTTCACTTTGTTAAAATAAAAGTGGTGATCCTCACTGACCTAAATCAGGGAATGTTTAATAGGATTAAATGTCAGGAATTGTGAAAAACTGAGTTTAAATGTATTTGACTAAGGTGTATGTAAACTTCCAACTTCAACTGGAGGTATGCACGTCAGCTTTGACATCGGTTTTGCACATCGGAGAATTAAACTGGACATCGGCCGATAATGACGTTGGCATTTTTAGCTAATATCGTACAATTCCGATATGTTCACCAATATATCGTGCATCCCTATTACCCACCCCTAATTAAAACCCTTACTGGGATGCATGGATTAGTAAATGAATGGAGTTGCTCAGCCAGATCCCTGGGGCTGAGAGGAAAAGTGTTATTGGATTGTCTTTTTTTGAAAGATAACTTATTACCAGAAGCCTGATAAAAAGAACTGTCCATGCATTCACAATGAGGTAGAGAATCAGAACACAGTTGTTCAATACTTGTTTTTCTGTTTCCATTACACCTGCTGGGTGAGCCCTGCTTTCAAACCTGAAGCCGGATCATACGCAGTCCATCCATGCCCTACTTAGATACAAATCAGCTGCTTCCCCTCCCCAGGTTCAGGGACAAAGAAACCGACCAGGGAAGTCTGCACTCTGCAGATCACCTCCCTGGTAGTTAACACGATATAAAACCCTGCCAACAAAGTACGCGCACTGCACTCTCTTCCTGAAGTTAACAAGACCTTCAGCTACAGTACTCTCTCAGTGTGTGGCACAGTGAACCTTTGGCCCAAAGTGAGGTCAGTCCAGCTCAGCCCAGAGGACAGTGACTGGAGGGAGAGAAGTTGTTCCAAGTCTAGTAGCATATATTCCATAGGCAGGGGCCTACAGTGAGCCACACAGACCCCCCTGGCAAGGGGGAGGCTCAGGTCCTTTCATCCTAGCAAAGCTCCCAAGTAGGAGTCATTATGCATGCCCTTGCTGGGCTGTGTCTACAGAGTAGCACAGCCAGAATGGGGCAGCTGCCACAGCCAGTCCTTCCACATGCCCTCTTGGTCTCTTTCTCACTCTGCTCTAGTCTGTTGAAAGTCAGAATAGCGGTTGGAGGAGTTGTGGCCGCCATACTCCTGAAGGCAAGTCACATACTTAAATGCATTAAGACACACAGACTCGCAGGGAGGTGTTGTGGAGGTGGTTCACTAAGCTCATGAAAAACATCAAGAATGGTTCCAAATGGGTAAAGAGGGTGGAATCAATATATTTCTTAATTATGCTTTAACTTCTTTGGGACTGGGACTGGGGGGCAGTATTGAGTAGCTTTGATGAATAAGGTGCCCCGAGTAAACTGCCTGCTACTCAGGCCCAATTGTTAATATACGCATATTATTAGTAGATTTGGATAGAAAGTAGAGGTCGACCGATTAATCGGAATGTCTGATTAATTAAGGCCGATTTCAAGTTTTCATAACAATCGGAAATCGGTATTGAGCGCCGATTTGACGTTTTTTTTTTTTTACACCTTTATTTAATCTTTATTTAACTAGGCAAGTCAGTTAAGAACACATTCTTATTTTCAATGACGGCCTAGAAACGGTGGGTTAACTGCCTCGTTCAGGGGCAGAAAGACAGATTTTCACCTCGTCAGCTCGGGGATCCAGTCTTGCAACCTTACAGTTAACTAGTCCAACGCAATAACGACCTGCCTCTCTCTCGTTGCACTCTACAAGGAGACTGCCTAGCATGCTAGCAAGCATTAAACTTCTCATAAAAAACAATCAATCATAATCACTAGTTAACTAAACATGGTTGATGATATTACTAGATATTATCTAGCATGTCCTGTTTGTATATAATCTGACTGAGCATACAAGTATCTGACTGAGCGGTGGTAGGCAGTAGCAGGCTCGTAAACATTCCTTCAAACAGCACTTTCGTGCGTTTTGCCAGCAGCTCTTCGTTGTGCGTCAAGCATTGCGCTGTTTATGACTTCAAGCCTATCAACTCTCGAAATGAGGCTGGTGTGACTGAAGTGAAATGGCTGGCTAGATAGCGCGCGCTATTAGCGTTTCAAACTTCACCCGCTCTGAGCCTAGGGGTGGTTGTTTCCGTTGCTCTGCATGGGTAACGCTGCTTCGATGTGGTGGCTGTTGTCGTTGTGTCGCTGGTTCGAGCCCAGGGAGGAGCGAGGAGAAGGTCGGAAGCTATACTGTTACACTGGCAATACTAAAGTGCCTAGAAGAACATCCAATATCAAAGGTTAATGAAATGCAAATGGTATAGAGGGAAATAGTCCTATAATTCCTATAATAACTACAACCTAAAACTTCTTACCTGGGAATATTGAAGACTCGTGTTAAAAGGAACCACCAGCTTTCATATGTTCTCATGTTCTGAGTAAGGAACTGAAATGCTAGCTTTCTTACATGGCATATATTGCACTTTTACTTTCTTCTCCAACACTTCGTTTTTGCATTATTTAAACCAAATTGAACAAGTTTCATTATTTACTTGAGGCTAAATAGATTTTATTGATGTATTATATTAAGTTAAAATAAGTGTTAATTCAGCATTGTTGTAATTGTCATTATGACAAATACATTTTAAATATATAATTATTTTAGAATCGACCGATTAAATCGGTATCGGATTTTTTGGGTGCTCCAATAAACTGTATCGGCGTTAAAATCATAAACGATCGACCTCTAATAGAAAGCGCTCTGAAGTTTATAAAACTGATTGAATGATGTCTGAGTATAACAGAACTCATATGGCAGGCAAAAACCTGAGAAAAAAATCCAACCAGGAGGTGGAAATCTTTGGTTTGTAGATTTTCAAGTCATTGCCTATCTATATATACAGTGTCTATACAGTGAATATAGTGTCTATGGGGTCATATTGCACTTCCTACGGCTTCCACTAGATGTCAACAGTCTTTAGAACGTTGTTTGAGGCTTCTACTGTGAAGGAGGGGGGAATGAGAGCTGATTGAGTCAGGGGTTTGGCAGAGTGCCATGAGCTGATCACACGCGCTCAATTGAGAGCGACCTGCGTTCCATTGCATTTCTACAGACAAAGGAATTCTCCGGTTGAAACATTATTGAAGATTTATGATATAACCATCCTAAAGATTGATTCTATACTTCGTTTGACATGTTTCTACGAACTGTAATATGACTTAATCTGAACTTTTCCCTGGACTTGCCCGCGCCTCGTGAGTTTGGATTGTGTACTAAATGCGCAAACAAAATGGAGGTATTTGGACATAAATTATCGACTTTATCGAACAAATCAAACGTTTATTGTGGAACTGGGATTCCTGGGAGTGCATTCTGATGTAGATCATCAAAGGTAAGTGAATATTTATAATGCCATTTCTGACTTCTGTTGACTCCACAACATGGCGGATATCTGTATGGCTTGTTTTGTTGTCTGAGCTCTGTACTCAGATTATTGCATGGTGTGCTTTTTCGGTAAATCTTTTTTGAAATCTTACACAGCGGTTGCATTAAGGAGAAGTGTATCTAAAGTTCCATATATAACACTTGTATTTTCATCAACATTTATGATGAGTATTTCTGTAAATTGATGTGGCTCTCTGCAAAATCACCGGATGTTTTGGAAGCACTGATCACTTGGCTACATAGCTGATGCACGCTGGACTGTCCATTAATCACGGTACTCCATTCTGCTTGTTTATGTTTCATCTGTCGGCCCCGTTGCCTAGTCAACGCCATTTTACCTGCTGTTGTTGTGCTAGCTGATTAGCTGTTGTTGTCTCACCTACTGTTTTAGCTAGCTCTCCCAATTCAACACCTGTGATTACTGTATGCCTCGCTGTATGTCTCTCTCAAATGTCAATATGCCTTGTATACTGTTCTTCAGGTTAGTTATCATTGTTTTAGTTCACAATGGAGCCCCCAGTTCCACTCTTCATACCCTGATACCTCCTTTGTCCCACCTCCCACACATGCGGTGACCTCACCCATTACAACTAGCATGTCCAGAGATACAACCTCTCTCATTATCACCCAGTGCCTGGGCTTACCTCCGCTGTACCCGCACCCCACCATACCCCTGTCTGCGCATTATGCCCTGAATATATTCTACCATGCCCAGAAACCTGCTCCTCTTATTCTCTGTCCCCAACGCTCTAGGCGACCAGTTTTGATAGCCTTTAGCCGCACCCTCATACTACTCCTTCTCTGTTCCACGGGTGATGTGGAGGTAAACCCAGGCCCTGCATGTCCCCAGGCACCCTCATTTGTTGACTTCTGTGATCGAAAAAGCCTTGGTTTCATGCATGTCAACATCAGAAGCCTCCTCCCTAAGTTTGTTTTACTCACTGCTTTAGCACACTCTGCTAACCCTGATGTCCTTGCCGTGTCTGAATCCTGGCTCAGGAAGGCCACCAAAAATTCTGAGACTTCCATACCCAACTATAACATCTTCCGTCAAGATAGAACTGCCAAAGGGGGAGGAGTTGCAGTCTACTGCAGAGATAGCCTGCAAAGTTCTGTCATACTTTCCAGGTCCATACCCAAACAGTTCGAACTACTAATTTTGAAAATGACTCTCTCCAGAAATAAGTCTCTCACTGTTGCCGCCTGCTACCGACCCCCCTCAGCTCCCAGCTGTGCCCTGGACACCATTTGTGAATTGATCGCCCCCCATCTAGCTTCAGAGTTTGTTCTGTTAGGTGACCTAAACTGGGATATGCTTAACACCCCGGCAGTCCTACAATCTAAGCTAGATGCCCTCAATCTCACACAAATCATCAAGGAACCCACCAGGTACAACCCTAACTCTGTAAACAAGGGCACCCTCATAGACGTCATCCTGACCAACTGGCCCTCCAAATACACCTCCGCTGTCTTCAACCAGGATCTCAGCGATCACTGCCTCATTGCCTGTATCCGCTACGGAGCCGCAGTCAAACGACCACCCCTCATCACTGTCAAACTCTCCCTAAAACACTTCTGTGAGCAGGCCTTTCTAATCGACCTGGCCCGGGTATCCTGGAAGGACATTGACCTCATCCCGTCAGTTGAGGATGCCTGGTCATTCTTTAAAAGTAACTTCCTCACCATTTTAGATAAGCATGCTCCGTTCAAAAAATGCAGAACTAAGAACAGATACAGCCCTTGGTTCACTCCAGACCTGACTGCCCTCGACCAGCACAAAAACATCCTGTGGCGGACTGCAATAGCATCGAATAGTCCCCGCGATATGCAACTGTTCAGGGAAGTCAGGAACCAATACACGCAGTCAGTCAGGAAAGCTAAGGCCAGCTTCTTCAGGCAGAAGTTTGCATCCTGTAGCTCCAACTCCAAAAAGTTCTGGGACACTGAAGTCCATGGAGAACAAGAGCACCTCCTCCCAGCTGCCCACTGCACTGAGGCTAGGTAACACGGTCACCACCGATAAATCCATGATTATCGAAAACTTCAACAAGCATTTCTCAACAGCTGGCCATGCCTTCCGCCTGGCTACTCCAACCTCGGCCAACAGCTCCGCCCCCCCCCCCGCAGCTACTCGCCCAAGCCTCTCCAGGTTCTCCTTTACCCAAATCCAGATAGCAGATGTTCTGAAAGAGCTGCAAAACCTGGACTCGTACAAATCAGCTGGGCTTGACAATCTGGACCCTCTATTCCTGAAACTATCCGCCGCCATTGTCGCAACCCCTATTACCAGCCTGTTCAACCTCTTTCATATCGTATGAGATCCCCAAGGATTGGAAAGCTGCCGCAGTCATCCCCCTCTTCAAAGGTGGAGACACCCTCGACCCAAACTGTTACAGACCTATATCCATCCTGCCCTGCCTATCTAAGGTCTTCGAAAGCCAAGTCAACAAACAGGTCACTGACCATCTCGAATCCCACCGTACCTTCTCCGCTGTGCAATCTGGTTTCCGAGCCGGTCACGGGTGCACCTCAGCCACACTCAAGGTACTAAACGATATCATAACCGCCATCGATAAAAGACAGTACTGTGCAGCCGTCTTCATCGACCTTGCAAAGGCTTTCGACTCTGTCAATCACCATATTCTTATCGGCAGACTCAGTAGCCTCGGTTTTTCGGATGACTGCCTTGCCTGGTTCACCAATTACTTTGCAGACAGAGTTCAGTGTGTCAAATCGGAGGGCATGCTGTCCGGTCCTCTGGCAGTCTATGGGGGTGCCACAGGGTTCAATTCTCGGGCCGACTCTTTTCTCTGTATATATCAATGATGTTGCTCTTGCTACGGGCGATTCCCTGATCCACCTCTACGCAGACGACACCATTCTATATACTTCCGGCCCGTCCTTGGACACTGTGCTATCTAACCTCCAAACGAGCTTCAATGCCATACAACACTCCTTCCGTGGCCTCCAACTGCTCTTAAACGCTAGTAAAACCAAATGCATGCTTTTCAACCGATCGCTGCCTGCACCCGCACGCCCGACTAGCATCACCACCCTGGATGGTTCCGACCTTGAATATGTGGACATCTATAAGTACCTAGGTGTCTGGCTAGACTGTAAACTCTCCTTCCAGACTCATATCAAACATCTCCAATCGAAAATCAAATCAAGAGTCGGCTTTCTATTCCGCAACAAAGCCTCCTTCACTCACGCCGCCAAGCTTACCCTAGTAAAACTGACTATCCTACCGATCCTCGACTTCGGCGATGTCATCTACAAAATTGCTTCCAACACTCTACTCAGCAAACTGGATGCAGTTTATCACAGTGCCATCCGTTTTGTCACTAAAGCACCTTATACCACCCACCACTGCGACTTGTATGCTCTAGTCGGCTGGCCCTCGCTACATATTCGTCGCCAGACCCACTGGCTCCAGGTCATCTACAAGTCCATTCTAGGTAAAGCTCCGCCTTATCTCAGCTCACTGGTCACGATGGCAACACCCATCCGTAGCACGCGCTCCAGCAGGTGTATCTCACTGATCATCCCTAAAGCCAACACCTCATTTGGCCGCCATTGCAAAAATCGCTGAAGTTGAAGACTTTTCTCCCTCACCAGCTTCAAACATCTGCCATCTGAGCAGCTAACCGATCGCTGCAGCTGTACATAGTCTATTGGTAAATAGCCCACCCATTTTCACCTACCTCACCCCCATACTGTTTTTATTTATTTACTTTTCTGCTCTTTTGCACACCAATATCTCTACCTGTACATGACCATCTGATCATTTATCACTCCAGTGTTAATCTGCAAAATTGTAATTATTCGCCTACCTCCTCATGCCTTTTTGCACACAATGTATATAGACTCCCCTATTTTTTTTCTACTGTGTTATTGACTTGTTAATTGTTTACTCCATGTGTAACTCTGTGTTGTCTGTTCACACTGCTATGCTTTATCTTGGCTAGGTCGTAGTTGCAAATGAGAACTTGTTCTCAACTAGCCTACCTGGTTAAATAAAGGTGAAATAAAACATTTTTTTTTTTAAACATTACTGAACGTAACATGCCAATGTAAACAGATTTTTGGATTTAAATATGAACTTTATCAAACAAAACATACATGTATTGTGTAACATGAAGTCCTATGAGTGTCATCTGATGAAGATCAAAGGTTAGTGATTAATTTCTCTCAATTTCTCCTTTTTGTGACTCCTCTCTTTGGCTGGAAAAAAGGCTGTGTTTTTCTGTGACTAGGTACTGACCTAACAATCGTTTGGTGTGCTTTCCTCGTAAAGCCTTTTTGTTCTGTGTTCTTTCTACTGTACTTACGCAGGTTCCAATTCCTATTACCTCACATACAGGTTTAACTACATGTTTTTGTATCATTAGAGTAATTATTCAGCTTCACACTGACGGCTACGCCTGCAGTCAGTCAGCATCATCCTGGCCAGATCAAAATGTCTCGCTCCTCTCAACTCTTCTCCCATCTCTGCTGCAATCCACTGCCCAGCCCGGCTGACTCACAGACAGCACAGCAGGACCTGGGCTCTGTGCAAATGGCTGCCTGTTACGATAATTTGACCGCCAGTTTTGTTTCTGTACACGCATGCAGAACAATAAAAACAGATAAACCCACACAGCTGTCCCCCTCATCATCTCCTCCTAAGGATATCCTGAAATGACATTTGGCAACCAGCCTCTCCACTATCTCGATCATACGAAGGAGGCCACTTCAGAATAGGACAATCTGAGTAGGGTATGGGGAGAGAATGGTCTTCCAGCATTGTCATTCAATAGAAATATTGACCAGCTATAACCCCTGAACTTCGATCCTGTGCTCACCAGAAGTCTCTTCAAAATGTCTTGCTACACAATTAGGCCGGTTTTCCATAACCATAGACTTGTAGAACACTTGTTTTTTACACTTCACTTTTTTCTAGGTCTGGTCATCAGGCCAATGACAACTGGAAGGCCTACTCATCCTCTGTCCAGACCACCATGTTACCAGGTCAGGAAAGAATTACAACGTGAGTGACATGGTGCAGTCAGTGTCTAGGGCACAGCCATAACTTAGATCTCTGTTGGCACTGGCATGATCAGAGTACTCCCTGGCACCACCCCAATCCCATCCCATCGGAGAGAAGAAGTGCTGTTCAAATAAGCGTCTTATCATCATCATGTCTGAAGGAGAGGCAGAAGGTTAATAAAAGTAGAGAAATATGGTAGAACATTAACTGCTGATGCAAGGTAATACCAGCTATAAGTGCAGACAGTATCCCTCTACCCGGTACCCTCTGTGCCCTGTCATTTCACAGCTTCCTTCATGCACATCAGCACAAGGGTCTGGCTAAAAATCAATTTCAGTCCACTCTACTCCAGGTAATCAGTGTCTCACTGGGTTTTAATCCTCCTGAAGTCCCCCTCGTGATGGACCATCACAGGTTTGCCACCGCCGTACAGGGAAGGCCAGCCTACAGCAGGTCACATAATGGCACAATCAATGAGCAGTTTGGTTAAGAGGAAACCAATGGTCGGATCACTAGGCAGGGGAGTTATGACTCTGCAGGAAAGCACTTACCGGTGTCACTGAAACGGCAAAGTGGATAGAAATCATAATACATGAATGAGTTAAAAATTCTGTATGTTGAAGCACTGATTTGTTTCATTAATACTAAAAGTAGTGCTTTCAAAAAAGTTGCCAACTTCGAACTCGTCCAGCAACTGCACAATTTCATACAGACTATTTTCCTCATTAACATGTGCGATATTGTTTGGGATGTCAGTCAAGCAAGCACTGAGAGAGAGAGCGGGACACAGAGAGAGAGAGCGGGACACAGAGAGAGAGAGAGAGAGGGACACAGAGAGAGAGAGCGGGACACAGAGAGAGAGAGAGCGGGACACAGAGAGAGAGAGAGAGAGCGGGACACAGAGAGAGAGAGAGAGAGCGGGACAGAGAGAGAGAGAGAGAGAGCGGGACAGAGAGAGAGAGAGAGAGAGCGGGACACAGAGAGAGAGAGAGAGAGCGGGACACAGAGAGAGAGAGCGGGACACAGAGAGAGAGAGAGAGGGACACAGAGAGAGAGAGCGGGACACAGAGAGAGAGAGAGAGCGGGACACAGAGAGAGAGAGAGAGAGCGGGACACAGAGAGAGAGAGAGCGGGACACAGAGAGAGAGAGAGCGGGACACAGAGAGAGAGAGCGGGACACAGAGAGAGAGAGAGCGGGACACAGAGAGAGAGAGCGGGACACAGAGAGAGAGAGCGGGACACAGAGAGAGAGAGAGAGCGGGACAACAGAGAGAGAGAGAGCGGGACACAGAGAGAGAGAGCGGGACACAAGAGAGAGAGAGCGGGACACACAGAGAGAGAGAGAGAGCGGGACACAGAGAGAGAGAGCGGGGACACAGAGAGAGAGAGAGAGCGGGACACAGAGAGAGAGAGAGCGGGACACAGAGAGAGAGAGCGGGACACAGAGAGAGAGAGAGAGCGGGACACAGAGAGAGAGAGAGAGCGGGACACAGAGAGAGAGAGAGAGAGCGGGACACAGAGAGAGAGAGAGAGAGAGAGCGGGACACAGAGAGAGAGAGAGAGAGAGAGAGAGCGGGCAAGAGAGAGAGAGCGGGACACAGAGAGAGAGAGAGAGAGAGCGGGACACAGAGAGAGAGAGAGAGCGGGACACAGAGAGAGAGAGAGAGAGAGAGCGGGACACAGAGAGAGAGAGAGAGAGCGGGACACAGAGAGAGAGAGAGAGAGAGAGCGGGACACAGAGAGAGAGAGAGAGAGAGCGGGACACAGAGAGAGAGAGAGAGAGAGAGAGCGGGACCAGAGAGAGAGAGCGGGACACAGAGAGAGAGAGCGGGACACAGAGAGAGAGAGCGGGACACAGAGAGAGAGAGCGGGACACAGAGAGAGAGAGAGCGGGACACAGAGAGAGAGAGAGCGGGACACAGACAGAGAGAGAGAGCGGGACACAGAGAGAGAGAGAGGGACACAGAGAGAGAGAGAGAGCGGGACACAGAGAGAGAGAGAGCGGGACACAGAGAGAGAGAGGGACACAGAGAGAGAGAGAGCGGGACACAGAGAGAGAGCGGGACACAGAGCGGGACACAGAGAGAGAGAGAGCGGGACACAGAGAGAGAGAGAGAGAGCGGGACACAGAGAGAGAGAGAGAGCGGGACACAGAGAGAGAGAGAGAGAGAGCGGGACACAGAGAGAGAGAGAGAGAGAGCGGGACACAGAGAGAGAGAGCGGGACAGAGAGAGAGAGAGAGAGAGAGCGGGACACAGAGAGAGAGAGAGAGCGGGACACAGAGAGAGAGAGAGAGAGAGCGGGACACAGAGAGAGAGAGAGAGAGAGCGGGACACAGAGAGAGAGAGAGCGGGGACACAGAGAGAGAGAGAGAGAGCGGGACACAGAGAGAGAGAGAGAGAGCGGGACACAGAGAGAGAGAGAGAGCGGGACACAGAGAGAGAGAGAGCGGGACACAGAGAGAGAGAGCGGGACACAGAGAGAGAGAGAGAGAGAGCGGGACACAGAGAGAGAGAGCGGGACACAGAGAGAGAGAGAGAGAGAGCGGGACCAGAGAGAGAGAGAGAGAGCGGGACACAGAGAGAGAGAGAGAGAGCGGGACACAGAGAGAGAGAGAGCGGGACACAGAGAGAGAGAGAGAGCGGACACAGAGAGAGAGAGAGAGCGGACACAGAGAGAGAGAGAGAGCGGGACACAGAGAGAGAGAGAGAGCGGGACACAGAGAGAGAGAGAGAGCGGGACACAGAGAGAGAGAGAGAGAGAGCGGGACACAGAGAGAGAGAGAAGAGGAGCGGACACAGAGAGAGAGAGAGAGAGAGAGCGGGACACAGAGAGAGAGAGAGCGGGACACAGAGAGGAGAGAGCGGGACACCAGAGAGAGAGAGAGAGAGCCGGACACAGAGAGAGAGAGAGAGCGGGACACAGAGAGAGAGAGAGAGAGCGGGACACAGAGAGAGAGAGAGCGGGACACAGAGAGAGAGAGAGAGCGGGACACAGAGAGAGAGAGAGAGCGGACACAGAGAGAGAGAGCGGGACAGAGAGAGAGAGAGCGCGGACAGAGAGAGAGAGAGAGCGGACACAGAGAGAGAGAGAGAGCGGGACACAGAGAGAGAGAGAGAGCGGGACACAGAGAGAGAGAGAGGGGGACACAGAGAGAGAGAGAGCGGGACACAGAGAGAGAGGGACACAGAGAGAGAGCGGGACACAGAGAGAGAGAGCGGGACACAGAGAGAGAGAGCGGGACACAGAGAGAGAGAGAGCGGGACACAGAGAGAGAGAGAGCGGGACACAGAGAGAGAGAGCGGGACAACAGAGAAGAGAGAGAGAGAGGGACCAGAGAGAGAGAGAGAGAGCGGGACACAGAGAGAGAGCGGGACACAGAGCGGGACACAGAGAGAGAGAGAGCGGGAACAAAACAGAGAGAGAGCGGGACACAAGAAGAGAGAGAGCGGGACACAGAGAGAGAGAGAGCGGGACACAGAGAGAGAGAGCGGGACACAGAGAGAGAGAGCGGGACACAGAGAGAGAGCGGGACACAGAGAGAGAGAGCGGGACACAGAGAGAGAGCGGGAGAGACAGAGAGAGAGAGAGAGACAAGAGAGAGAGAGAGAGAGAGCGGGACACAGAGCGGGACACAGAGAGGGACACAGAGAGAGAGAGAGCGGGACACAGAGAGAGAGAGAGCGGGACACAGAGAGAGAGAGAGCGGGACACAGAGAGAGAGAGCGGGACACAGAGAGAGAGAGCGGGACACAGAGAGAGAGAGCGGGACACAGAGAGAGAGAGCGGGACACAGAGAGAGAGAGAGCGGGACACAGAGAGAGAGAGCGGGACACAGAGAGAGAGAGCGGGACACAGAGAGAGAGAGCGGGACACAGAGAGAAGAGAGAGCGAACACAGAGAGAGAGCGGGACACAGAGAGAGAGAGAGAGAGAGAGAGGAGAGAGCCGGGACACAGAGAGAGAGAGAGAGCGGGACACAGAGAGAGAGAGAGAGCGGGACACAGAGAGAGGAGAGAGCGCACAGAGAAGAGAGAGAGAGCGGGAACACAGAAGAGAGAGAGAGCGGGACAAGAGAGAGAGAGAGAGCGGGCACAAGAGAGAGAGAGAGAGAGAGCGGGACACAGCAAGAAGAGAGAGAGAGAGAGCGGGACACAGAGAGAGAGAGAGAGCGGGACACAGGAGAGAGAGAGAGAGAGCGGGACACAGAGAGAGAGAGAGAGCGGGACACAGAGAGAGAGAGAGAGAGAGCGGGACACAGAGAGAGAGAGAGAGAGCGGGACACAGAGAGAGAGAGAGAGCGGGACACAGAGAGAGAGAGAGCGGGACACAGAGAGAGAGAGAGCGGGACACAGAGAGAGAGAGAAGAGCGGGACACAGAGAGAGAAGACGGGGACACAGAGAGAGAGAGCGGGACACAGAGAGAGAGAGAGAGCGGGACACAAGAGAGAGAGAGAGCGGACACAGAGAGAGAGAGCGGGACAAACAGAGAGAGAGAGCGGACACAGAGAGAGAGAGCGGGACACAGAGAGAGAGAGCGGGACACAGAGAGAGAGAGAGCGGGACACAGAGAGAGAGAGAGCGGGACACAGAGAGAGAGAGCGGGACACAGAGAGAGAGAGAGAGAGCGGGACACAGAGAGAGAGAGAGAGAGGGGACAAGAGAGAGAGAGAGAGAGCGGACACACAGAGAGAGAGCGGGACAACAGAGCGGGACAGAGAGAGAGAGAGAGAGCGGGACACAGAGAGAGAGAGCGGGACACAGAGAGAGAGCGGGACACAGAGAGAGAGAGCGGGACACAGAGAGAGAGAGCGGCGGGACACAGAGAGAGAGAGCGGGACACAGAGAGAGAGAGCGGGACACAGAGAGAGAGAGCGGGACACAGAGAGAGAGAGCGGGACACAGAGAGAGAGAGCGGGACACAGAGAGAGAGAGAGAGACACAGAGAGAGAGAGAGAGCGGGACACAGAGCGGGACAGAGAGAGGGACACAGAGAGAGAGAGAGCGGGACACAGAGAGAGAGAGAGCGGGACACAGAGAGAGAGAGAGAGCGGGACACAGAGAGAGAGAGCGGGACACAGAGAGAGAGAGCGGACACAGAGAGAGAGAGCGGGACACAGAGAGAGAGAGCGGGACACAGAGAGAGAGAGCGGGACACAGAGAGAGAGAGCGGGACACAGAGAGAGAGAGCGGGACACAGAGAGAGAGAGCGGGACACAGAGAGAGAGAGGGGAAAACAGAGAGAGAGAGCGGGAAACAGAGAGAGAGAGCGGGACACAGAGAGAGAGAGCGGGACACAGAGAGAGAGAGCGGGACACAGAGAGAGAGCGGGACACAGAGAGAGAAAGCGGGACACAGAGAGAGAGAGAGGGACACAGAGAGAGAGAGGGACACAGAGAGAGAGCGGACACAGAGAGAGAGAGAGAGAGCGGGACACAGAGAGAGAGAGAGAGCGGGACACACGAGAGAGAGAGAGAGAGAGAGAGAGAGAGCGGACACAGAGAGAGAGAGAGCGGGACACAGAGAGAGAGAGAGAGAAGAGCGGGACACAGAGAGAGAGAGAGAGAGAGAGAGCGGGACAGCAGAGAGAGAGAGAGAGAGCGGGACACAGAGAGAGAGAGAGCGGGACACAGAGAGAGAGAGCGGGACACAGAGAGAGAGAGCGGGACACAGAGAGAGAGAGCGGGACACAGAGAGAGAGAGCGGGACACAGAGAGAGAGAGAGCGGGACACAGAGAGAGAGAGCGGGACACAGAGAGAGAGAGCGGGACACAGAGAAGAGAGAGGGACACAAAGAGAGAGAGAGCGGGACACANAGAGAGAGAGAGCGGACACAGAGAGAGAGAGAGAGCGGGACACAGAGAGAGAGAGGGGGACACAGAGAGAGAGAGGGGACACAGAAGAGAGAGAGCGGACACAGAGAGAGAGAGAGCGGGACACAGAGAGAGAGAGAGCGGGAACGACAGAGAGAGAGAGCGGGACACAGAGAGAGAGAGCGGGACACAGAGAGAGAGAGAGAGAGAGCGGGACACAGAGAGAGAGAGAGAGAGCGGGACACAGAGAGAGAGAGAGAGAGCGGGACACAGAGAGAGAGAGAGAGCGGGACACAGAGAGGAGAGAGAGCGGGACACAGAGGAGAGAGAGCGGGACACAGAGAGAGAGAGAGCGGGACACAGAGAGAGAGAGAGCGGGACAGACAGAGAGAGAGAGAGAGCGGGACACAGAGAGAGAGAGAGCGGGACACAGAGAGAGAGAGAGGGGGACACAGAGAGAGAGCGACACAGAGAGAGAGCGACACAGAGAGAGAGAGAGAGCGGGACACAGAGAGAGAGAGCGGGACACAGGAGAGAGAGAGAGCGGGACACAGAGAGAGAGAGCGGGACACAGAGAGAGAGAGCGGGACACAGAGAGAGAGAGCGGGACACAGAGAGAGAGAGGGGGACACAGAGAGAGAGCGACACAGAGAGAGAGAGAGAGCGACACACAGAGAGAGAGAGAGCGGGACACAGAGAGAGAGAGCGGGACACAGAGAGAGAGAGCGGGACACAGAGAGAAGAGAGCGGGACACAGAGGAGAGAGAGCGGGACACAGAGAGAGAGAGAGCGGGACACAGAGAGAGAGAGCGGGACACAGAGAGAGAGAGCGGGACACACAGAGAGAGAGAGGGGACACAGAGAGAGAGAGGCGGGACACAGAGAGAGAGAGCGGGACACAGAAGAGAGAGAGCGGGACACAGAGAGAGAGAGCGGGACACAGAGAGAGAGAGCGGGACACAGAGAGAGAGAGCGGGACAGACAGAGAGAGAGAGCGGGACACAGAGAGAGAGAGCGGGACACAGAGAGAGAGAGCGGGACACAGAGAGAGAGAGAGCGGGACACAGAGAGAGAGAGCGGGACACAGAGAGAGAGAGCGGGACACAGAGAGAGAAGAGAGAGAGCGGGACACAGAGAGAGAGAGCGGGACACAGAGAGAGAGAGAGAGAGCGGGACACAGAGAGAGAGAGAGAGCGGGACAAGAGAGAGAGAGAGAGCGGGACACAGAGAGAGAGAGAGAGCGGGACACAGAGAGAGAGAGAGAGAGCGGGACACAGAGAGAGAGAGAGAGAGCGGGACACAGAGAGAGAGAGAGAGAGCGGGACACAGAGAGAGAGAGAGAGAGCGGGACACAGAGAGAGAGAAGAGAGAGCGGGACACGAGAGAGAGAGAGAAGAGCGGGACACAGAGAGAGAGAGAGCGGGACACAGAGAGAGAGAGAGCGGGACACAGAGAGAGAGAGAGCGGGACACAGAGAGAGAGAGAGCGGGACACAGAGAGAGAGAGAGCGGGACACAGAGAGAGAGAGAGCGGGACACAGAGAGAGAGAGGGGACACAGAGAGAGAGAGAGAGCGGGACACCAGAGAGAGAGAGAGAGCGGGACAAGAGAGAAGAGAGAGAGCGGGACACAGAGAGAGAGAGAGAGGGGGACACAGAGAGAGAGAGAGCGGGACACAGAGAAAGAGAGAGAGAGAGAGGAGAGAGCGGGACACAAGAGAAGAGAGAGAGAGCGGGGACACACAGAGAGAGAAGAGAGAGAGAGCGGGACACAGAGAGAGAGAGAGAGAGCGGGACACAGAGAGAGAAGAGAGAGCGGGACACAGAGAGGAGAGAGCGGGACACAGAGAGAGAGAGCGGGACACCAGAGAGAGAGCGGGACAAACAGAGAGAGAGAGAGCGGGACACAGAGAGAGAGAGCGGGACAACAGAGAGAGAGAGCGGGACACAGAGAGAGAGAGAGAGAGCGGGACAACAGAGAGAGAGAGAGCGGGACACAGAGAGAGAGAGAGAGCGGGACACAAGAGAGAGAGAAGAGAGAGCGGGACACAGAGAGAGAGAGAGAGCGGGACACAGAGAGAGAGAGAGAGGGGGACACAGAGAGAGAGAGAGAGGGGGACACAGAGAGAGAGAGAGCGGACACAGAGAGAGAGAGAGAGCGGGACACAGAGAGAGAGAGAGAGAGCGGGACACAGAGAGAGAGAGAGCGGGACACAGAGAGAGAGAGCGGGACACAGAGAGAGAGCGGGACACAGAGAGAGAGAGCGGGACACAGAGAGAGAGAGCGGACACAGAGAGAGAGAGCGGACACAGAGAGAGAGAGCGGGACACAGAGAGAGAGAGCGGGACACAGAGAGAGAGAGAGCGGGACACAGAGAGAGAGAGAGAGCGGGACACAGAGAGAGAGAGAGAGCGGGACACAGAGAGAGAGAGAGAGCGGGACACAGAGAGAGAGAGAGAGGGGGACACAGAGAGAGAGAGAGCGGGACACAGAGAGAGAGAGAGAGCGGGACACAGAGAGAGAGAGAGCGAGAGAGAGAGAGAGAAGAGAGAAAGAGAAGCGGACACAGAGAGAGAGACGGACACAGAGAGAGAGAGCGGGACACAGAGAGAGGAGCGGGACACAGAGAGAGAGAGAGGGCCGGAAGACAGACAAGAGAGAGAGAGAGCGGACACAGAGAGAGAGAGCGGGACACAGAGAGAGAGAGCGGGACACAGAGAGAGAGCGGACACAGAGAGAGAGAGCGGGACACAGAGAGAGAGAGCGGGACACAGAGAGAGAGAGCGGGACACAGAGAGAGAGAGCGGGACACAGAGAGAGAGAGCGGGACACAGAGAGAGAGAGCGGGACACAGAGAGAGAGAGCGGGACACAGAGAGAGAGCGGGACACAGAGAGAGAGCGGGACACAGAGAGAGAGCGGGACACAGAGAGAGAGCGGGACACAGAGAGAGAGAGCGGGACACAGAGAGAGAGAGCGGGACACAGAGAGAGAGAGCGGGACACAGAAGAGAGAGGGACACAGAGAGAGAGCGGGACACAGGAGAGAGAGCGGGACACAGAGAGAGAG